>NC_071289.1:31841117-32141117 GCF_943734705.1 Anopheles coustani
CGCCAGGAAAGCTGCGATGAAGAAAACTTGCAATCCACCGAAAAACATGCTTTCTACTCGGAAACGACGATTAGCCTCACGGCCACGACAGCTGAAAAATAATTTTCACCCGAAAAAAACCGGGTTTTTTTCGCTTCAACACCGTTTTCACGACGTTTACCGTGGCCGGGCTCTTTATGGTAGGACACTCACAACACTGTCTTCTATCTGAAGATTTTAGATGAAATTGATAATTCTTTAGCCTCACGGCCACGACAGCTGAAAAATAATTTTCACCCGAAAAAAACCGGTTTTTTTCTCGCTTCAACACCGTTTTCACGACGTTTACCGTGGCCGGGCTCTTTATGGTAGGACACTCACAACACTGTCTTCTATCTGAAGATTTTAGATGAAATTGATAATTCTTTGATTACGTTATCAAATAAACGTTAAATATTTGGTAGACTCGGTGATAATACGCACCACGGCAGAACAGTTTGCTTAGATTTGAGCTGTCAAAACATTTTCACCCTTTTTTCGCTACCATTTTCGTGGTCCATCCACAGATTTTGAAAAACTTTTTCGGCACTCATTGTCGCGAAAAAGTGAGTGCCGAAAAAGTTTTTCGCCTCTCGTGGCCGTGAGGCTATTGTACGTATCACCGCAAGATTGTAACTAACTTTTTTTTCACACAATAAGTATTTAGGTTTTCTTTGAGATAATCATAAATCCTCTAATACTACGAGTTTTTTTATCACGAGTGAGTTCACTGACCACAGCGGTTATAATAATACTACTATCAATTGGCAGAAACTAACTTATTTCATTTCAGCACACTCTTCGACGACTCCACTGAAATTGATTTGCAAGTCTTGAAAAACATTGTTATCTTAACTTCTTGCACTCCTCCTTGTTTTTATTTCTGCATATTTTCATATCTATTCATTTCCCCCCCCAATTATTTCAACCCCTTGTTCGACAAACTGCTATACCACCCGTCCCACTGCTCAATAAATTTTTTATCCGATGCACACTCTTCGACGACTCCACTGAAATTGATTTGCAAGTCTTGCACTTGCACACTTTTCGCACAGTGCGCACTTCTCGCACTTCAGGCGCACTTTAAGCTCTGAGCTATTACAGTTGTTTTTAGAATAAGTAAAACAGTAGAGGAGATGGACCAACATGATGTTGTGCAGGGTTGTTCGCTGCATAGTGTTATGTATGAAATACTGCGTAATTATTTAACTGGCTATATTTCTCTTTCTCTCTCTTGCTCGCTATCACTCTCTGCGTCACCAGGCTCGCCGCTGCAACAACCCTGCAGAACATCATGTTGGTCCATCTCTACTGTTTTACTTATTCAAAAAAAAACTGTAATAGCTCAGTGCTTAAAGTGCGCCTAAAGTGCGCACCGTGCGCACTCTGCTTGAAGAGCGCACTGTGCGCGAAGTGCGCACTGTGCGCGAAGTGCGCACTGTGCGCGAAGTGCGCACTGTGCGAGAAGTGCGCACTGTGCGAGAGGTGCGCACTGTGCGAGAGGTGCGCACTGTGCGCACAGCACACCTTGGTTAAAGTGCGCGTGCGCACAGCACACTAAATTTTGGTGCTTTACCCAACACTAACCGTATGACGTCATCATATTTACCGAAACCTGGCTGAACGAGACGATCCCATCCTCGCTTTTTTGCAACGATCGTTATCTCGTTTATCGCTGCTATCGCTCGGACGCAAATAGCACTCGTACTCGTGGCGGCGGGGTACTTGTTGCCTGTTCTTCCCGTCTCCACTCTTCTCTACATCCTGCTGTAACCGAGTCGCTGAAGCTTGTCTGGGTGAAGATGCAAACGCAAAATCGTAACTCTGAATCAGTACTCTTTATTGGATGCATCTATCTACCACCTGGAAGCAGCGCCGATGCAACTATACTGGAGCTGTTGTCTGACGAAATTGCGGCAGTCCAACGCTGCATGAAAACCAATGACGCTATGATGCTTTTTGGAGATTTCAACGTTCCTGTAATCGAGTGGCGCCCTGCGGGCAACTCCTACCAACCCTCGAATACAGTCACCTCCGCTACGCTGTTTTGCGATACTATGACCGAATCCAACTTGCGCCAACTATCAGGGGTCCCAAACTGCCTTCAAAGACAGCTGGATCTGATTTTCGCCTGCGAAGTAGCTGCAGCCGCAGCTTCGCCTGTGACTTCAACGCCAGTCCCAATTCTGCCTCTGGATCGCTATCACCCTGCTCTAGTGACCAACCTTACCTCGAACGTCACTACATCATCGCACCGTACCCCGCCGGAAGTGCACAGCCTGGACTTCAAGAGGGCGGATTATGCCAAGCTTAAAAGAACCATTTTGGAAGCCGATTGGACGTTTCTGGACGCTACACTGCACATCGATGAAGCTGTAACAAAATTCAATGTAATATTAACCTCCGCCTTCCCCTCCTGCTGTCCACGCTCCAAACCCACCCCATCACCACCCTGGTCAAACAGAACGCTGAAAACCATGAAAAAGGATCGCAATCGCACACTACGATTCTACAATCGTACAGGTTCCCCACACCACGGCCGCATATTCAAATATGCTTCTAATGCGTACCGTTTGTACAACCGGGCCCGCTATGATAGATATGTAATTTGACTGCAGTCGCGGTTCACCCGAAATCCCAAGTCCTTCTGGAGTTTCGTCAACGCTCGGCGAAAATCCCGCTCCATCCCTCCAATTGTGTCGCTTGGTACTACCACCGCGGCCGAACCAACAGCCTGTTGTGAACTGTTCGCTAAGCATTTTTCAAGTGTCTTTGCCGGACCGTCTAGTTGTGCACCGATAACTGCACAGGGGGTGCCGACTACGTCGACGGACACCGTAGATAGTGCCAACTTAAATATTGACCTACGCACTGTACTCGATGCAATCAGGAAATTAAAACCATCTTTTGCTCCCGGTCCGGACGGTATTCCCGCCGTTGTGCTAAAAAAGTGTAGCACCGTCATTGCTCCCTTACTGCTTAAACTGTTCAGTTTATCTCTAAATTCGTCATCTTTCCCAGCAGTATGGAGACAGGGCTGGCTTGTTCCCATACCCAAAAAGGGCAATCCGTCAATTGTCTCCAATTATCGTGGCATCTCCCTTCTATGTGCAAGTGCCAAGGTGCTTGAAGGGATTGTTCACTCGTCCTTACTATTCAGTTCCCGGAATTGCATCGTCCCACAACAGCACGGGTTCTGCCCTAAACGCTCAACCCTAACTAACTTACTTTCTTTTTCAACTTTTATTTCCACCAAATTTGAAGCCGGTTTGCAAGTAGATGCAGTATATACTGATTTTAAAGCAGCATTTGACCGCATCCCTCATGCGCGTCTCCTTGATAAGCTGTCCAAGATGGGATTCGGCATATCCATTGTTGGATGGCTGGAGTCTTTTATATGCAATCGTTCATTTCGCGTCAAACTTGGATCTCATCTCTCTCAACCTTTTTCCCCTGCAGCTGGGGTCCCTCAAGGAAGTGTATTAAGCCCTTTACTTTTCGTTTTATATATTAACGATATCAGTGCTGTCCTTCCCCCCGACTATTTCTTGTGTTACGCAGATGACATCAAGATTTTTATGCCAATATCATCTCCCAGCGACTGCATGAGTTTGCAAAGGCATCTCAAGCTTTTCAATGTATGGTGTACAGAGAACAATCTGACCCTCTGTCCAGAAAAATGTAATGTTATATCCTTCTGCCGCTCTCGGTCCCCGATCCTTCATACGTACTACCTAGACAACACTCTAGTCAGCCGGGTTAGTACGATTAAAGACTTGGGTGTGTTACTCGATAGTAGATTAACCTTTTCGGCACACATCGACGCCGTCATCACTTCGGCCCGTAGAGTTTTGGGCCTAATTAAACGTATGGCAAGTGATATCTCCGACCCACTTTGTCTCAAAACTTTATTCTGTTCGCTGGTGCGCTCAATTTTAGAATACTGTGCTGTTCTATGGGCCCCTACTACAAGATCTGGTATCGACAGGTTAGAGGCGATCCAACGATCGTTTACTCGATTCGTATTTCGTAGGGCGGGGAACACCTCCCCTTTGCCACCCTACGAATCTAGATGTCAAATGCTGGGTTTAACAACATTGGAAGCGCGACGCACCTTAGCGCAAATTATGTTCATTGCCTCAACCCTCTCCAACGCGTTTGATGCCCCTCATATCCTTTCTGCTGTGGGTCTCGCTGTCCCTTCCCGCGGTCTACGCCCTCGTCAACCTTTATCCATTCCTACACGCCGTACTCCAGCCGGTTTTAACGATCCTCTTCTGCGCGCTCTGCGTCTTTTTAATACTCATAGCCATCTGTTTGACTACCATATCCCACTATCCTCCTTCAGAGCCTGCCTCCTAGAATCTCTTATATCCTAACCCACCCTATACTCCTATTTGTAACCCTCTCCCCTGCGGAGTTCTAGCATAAGTAAGTTGTTAAGTCTGCTGGCGGACAACTTGAATACTGAAATAAACAAACAAACAAACAAACATTAAAGTATAATTTGCATCTACTTCCTATCCACATTAAAGATACTTGAAAATCATAGACATTTCATCGAAGCATCTAACCATGTTTCGAAAAAGTTGGATTCCTCATCCTGCCCAAGTCATAATTATCGTTATGCAACAGAGATCGATTTCGTTTGGACGAAGAAAATATTTTGTAAAAATAAAACAGCAATTGTAAAGAATGTTGAAATTATGTTTGTGCAAATGCGTATTAAAATTCAGAAAAACAAGTTTGATAAGCTCACATTGCTTGAGTTTTTCAACACAACACAAACTTTAGAAAGGCGCAAGGAACCGTGTGATTCAAACCCGACTATTTGCTTATCGTATGCACAACATATTATTACTCATTCTTGTGCAGCTATCAGCGGAACAGTTATCAACTGACTAAGGCAAAAATAGGGCAAAAGAAAGCCGAAATGCAAATAAGAAGGGTATACCGCGGTGATCGTAACATTCAAATACAATTTCAAACTTAAATTATTCCAAATTTCCAAAAGCAGGATTTTATTGTTACTTTGTTTTTTTTCGAAACAAAATTATACAGATCAAATATGTACATATGCTCTTCTTCCATGAACGATTGTGGGGGAAGAACTACAACTACTTCATGCTTAATACAAGATAAACACTGTTTAATAATATAAAAAAAACTGTTTAGAATGGAAAACAGTGTGCAATATTGCAAAAATATAATTTATAGCTTCATAATTTCTTTTAGTTTCACAATTTATTTCTTTGAATCTTGTATAATAGTGTCTTGCAGGTTTGACTATTTAAAGGTTGGGTTTTACATTTTTAATATACAAATCACGTCAAAAAAAGTCAAAAACGGTCTGCCTACCTTTTACGATGCATCATAACGGCGTTTCATACACTGGCGACGAGAATTTATGCGGTGCGTTCGCTGATCATTTTGCTTCGCTCTACACGTTCAACGATACATCTCTATCTGAAGTCGCTAGTGCCATCGAGCATCTTCACGATTCTGTTGATATTCCTTTGCCAAATTTCACTGAAGCTGATGTCAACGCGGCTGTAAATGAGTTGAAGCCGTCCTTTGCCGCTGGGCCTGACTACATACCCAGCGCAGTCATAATTCACTGTAGAGGGGCTCTCGTTCCAGTGTTAACAACATTGTTTAACAAATCTCTGCAGTTAGGAAGCTTCCCACTCATCTGGAAATCATCGTGGATGTTCCCTGTGTAATTACCGGGGCATCTCTATGCTCTGCGCAATCAGTAAACTGTTCGAACTGCTAGTCAGTAAACGTTTGCTCCATGGGTTTCGTCAGATCATCCCCCCGGATCAACATGGATTTATCCCAAACCAATCGTTGAAAACTAATCTAGTCAGCTTCTTAATTATTTGCTTCTCCTGTCTTGGCAAAAGCACTAGCTGTGCACTAGAGTGCGTTTACATAGATTTTCATGCGGCATTCGATAAAGTAGACCATAGATTGTTACTGGCTAAATTTTCCAAGTATGGTGTGAATAGAGATCTCGTTCTCTGGTTGGCTAGCTTCCTATCAAATAGATCAATTAAGGTAAATATACAGTCTGACAAGAAAGTATTCGTACAGTCATCATTTTCAACTTTAAGCATAGTTATCTCAGCGACTACGTGACCTAGGACAACCGTTTGAACGACATATCGTAGTCGTATCGACTCTATCCAATGAGTACTTAACATTTCAAAAAAGTTACTTGTAGGTCACTTTGTTCTAACGAAACCCCAAAAAAGGCTCAAAATCGATGACAACAAAGTATCCATACACCCGACATTCTTGACCAAAAACACCGGTTCTAGTAGTCAAAATATCAACCTAGCCATTATTTCAAGTTATTAAGGATCTAAAAGTATGGTGGTAACAATCTTATATCATCATTTAACGTGAAATGGCCGGTTAAACTAGGCAAACAGCTGCAACCGATAAAGAACTATCTTTTTTATGTGATGTGAAGGGAACCTAACTTGGCAAGTTGATGAACCCTGTGGCAAATATCATGTCAAGTCTCAGGAGCTTATAATTTGTCGAATTAACCAGGGTATAACTAGACTAAACCCTGCAAACAGACATCTTTCGTGGTTACTCAATCGCTATGAGGGGGGTTTGATAAGCTCACATTGCTTGAATTTTTCAACACATTACAAACTTTAGAGACGCAAGGAACTATGTGAAAAACTAACTGTATTATGTGTGATTCAAACCTGACCGTTCGCTTATCATATTCACATCATATTATTGTTTATTTTTATGTAGCTATTAGCGGAACAGTTATCAACTGACTAAGGCGATAATAGGGCAAAAGAAAGCCGACATGCAACTAAGAAGGGTGTTCGACGGCGATCAAAACATTCAAATACAAATTCTAACTTAAAAAAGTCTTGTAGATTTTTGCAATAATGAAGCTCAGGATGGAGGAACTTCGCACACAACATGTGACACGACATCCGCTAGTGGGACACCCTCCAAAGAGAGTTTCTGTAACCGAAAGACGGTGTATTATAAATCGGTGGTCAGCCGTTCGTAATACCGGAGGGTGCCAGACACGAGATTCGGATCCCACACCTGTGGCGTGGTGTTTCCTCGTGCTACCGCTGCGCCATGGGCACCCGCCACTCCCCCTTCTACTATGTCGTATTATAAATTCAAACATGGAAAAATTCATCTAAATATATCTTTTACATATTTGGGCTATTTTTATTTATAGAGTTTTGTGTACACTAAAAACTCGACCAATACTGAACCGCCGCTTCTGAAACTTTCCACACATTAAGTTTGTGTAACCGTCCGATCAATAACCGGGTACCCGGGTACCCATTTCAGTTTCCATGGGAGAATTTTTCTTCCGAATCGTTTTACGCCACTTTAGATCCCCAGAAATGAAGGCTTTTTGCACTAAATTTGCAACACCGTGCATAGTACTTAATAACTCAAAAATAGTTATAAGTGATTAAACAAAACTTCCTCCATACAATAACCGGGTACCTAGGTACCCATCACATCACTTAGGTATGAATGCTAGGTTTATGGACAATAATATACCGTTTATCCAGGAATGCCTGTAATTTGTCTTCTGAATACATCAAATATAATACATTGTATTGTCTTTCAGGACTTTTAGCAATTTTAATTATAAACAATGCAGAAGTAGATAGAATATAGTTTTTATACTATAAAACATTTTATTCCACATATACGTATTCGCAAATAAAATTGTGCACTGCTCACATGTACTGCTTTATTGATTTGTTGTTTTCATAATATAATATAATATGTAAGATGCAAATCAAGTGACTTTGAGTAGATCTTTTGTAGTATATCTACCAAGCATACTGTCCATGGTGTCCACTCCAGCTTTTGACCAGTTATTCAATTATTTCTATTTTTTTCTATTCTCCATCACCAATTTTCGCTTCCAGATGCATTGAGGATAGCATGATCACGGTTTTTTCTTTTTTGGCATGTAGCTGCACATGGTTAATTTTTCATTGAAGCCGAACAAAGTAGATAATTCTTCACGTTGTTTCAAACCTATCATGGAAGGTGGTATAAATGGCTTATTTTTTCCAAAGTACCAACAATGGTTAGGGTCCAGGACAGTAAACATTTAGCTAATGGCAACGAAGTGAAAAAAAATCCATTGTTACGTTTCTGACCCTTTATAAGAAGCGACTAAATCCTTAACAATTCTCTCACCAACGTTCTTTCCACGGCCAGCATTCGATTTCCCAGTGTAAATCTAGCCATTGAGAGGATACGAATTCACAGCGTCACAAATCCACCAGACTTTAATCCCATATTTGGCTGGTTAGTAAAGTATGTATTGTGTAAACCTGGTTCGTCCACGTATATGGCGTATCGGAGCAGCTTTGTCATCTTCAATGCGCTGGGCATGAGTATTCGCATCATCGAATCGGGCAAAACGCATTATGATACTAAACTGGTTGATGAATATTACTGCACGATATAGTGGATATGATTACGGCTTACACATATCTCCTGCACTATCGGTATTAGAGTAGTTGGCGCCAGATAGACGAATAGCCAGGAAAGCATACATTTCTTCCAAATCAATTGCTTTCCACTTCAATGGTTTCTTCCCGCATTCTTTTGGTTATACGCATCATAGGATGACCTAAAAAACGAGTTTAACAGCACATCTACGATGTCTTGCTCAATGTCGATGTACAAATTGACTGGTAATTTCACGCTAAATAGACCAATTGCTTGAAAAAATCTTTCGAATGAAAGTGTGTGCACCAGCAGTATTGCCCATTCCAGCGTGCCTGCTTAGACATTTTTTAATTAGCTTTAAATTGTTGGCTATATTTGCGTGTTTGTTTCCTCGATTTTATTCCAAAGTTTTATTTTTTTACAAATTTACTTCACGAACGTCAATATCTACTCGATAAATATATCCGCGGTTAGTCAGTATTTGTGAATCAAATTCTTATTTGGCAAGTCAGACTCACCTCGGGCCCGGCCGGGGTACAATCTAATGTGCCCAGAAAAGGCACCTATACATCGACAATTTCACATGGACGCATTTAACACATGCACGAGATAACTAATGTGTACATATACGATTGGCTAGTGCACTGGCAGAAGTGCCCATCCGTAAACAAAACTGATCGACTTTCCAACTGGATTTTGACTCTTGCTAATAAGAAAACTAGCGCTTCTTCACCATTCGTAATGAGGATGGTATTATGAGACTGTGGTTAAGAGAACTGTTCTTATTTGATTAAAGATGCTCGTTTGTAGCAGCGGTGCACCAGCAGAATTAAGTATCCAGCGCAACGTTGTAAAGCGTTAAGTAGATTTTGAACGCAACTGTTGCGGGTGAAAATTACAATACCATAACTAAAAAAATAATTTTGTGATTCTTTTTATAAATTCATGACTGTGCAGTGCACAGGTAACTCAGGAAAACTTTTCACAGATGCTACCTTCTTCCATGTTGTATTATAAATACAAACATGGAAAAACTCAACATAATATGTATAACCTATTTAAATAACGAGAGAAAAAGCTTTTAGAAGCGGGAGGAGTTTTCTTAAAAGTTTTTTTTAAATAAACGTAAAGTATATTACCCCGGTGGCAAAATCAGCATGCTTTCTCGTTCTGTTGGTATCAATTGTCAATTGGACAGAACGAGAAAGCATGCTGATTTTGCCACTAGGGTAGCTATAATATTCATAAGCATGAGTCAATGAGAGTTTGAAAGAAAATATGCAGATAAAACAACCATTACATGCAAAGACTTTCTATATAAAAATGCAATCAATGTTGGTATTGTAATAGGAAATTTATCTATATATTTGTGGCAAAAGATTTTCACAAAAAGAAATGTGTTGCAAACGCAACAGAGTGTCTTTCTGCCGGCAGGAGAGGATAACACACGTTTTTCTTGAACACTTATTTTTTATTTCGAAGCGTTAAAAACTTCAATGTCCTTTCTTCTCTGCTGCCCGAAATGAAAGACCAGTTTGTCGTCTGCAGTGCATTCCTTTATCGGCTCAAGGATGCGTCACGCAACAACCTCGGCCCTTGACCTTTGGCCGAGTTACGGGGATCGGCCGCACTATGGGGAACTTGTATGGAACAAGCGGACATTTCTAGATTTAACGAGTATCGCTGGACATTTCGCGGTGTTTTGTTATTGTAGGCACGTGTCTTACTCAAAGCCATCATTGTAACCATTCTACAAGCTTTTAGCTTGTGTAAATAATTAATTATTCGATTTTTATCATACTTGAACGCCCGAAGGTATGCAATGTACAGTATACATAGTTTTGTAACAAAAAAAATCTGTGATGTTTTAAACGTATAATCACCTGCAATTTTTAAAACTCTTCATAAAAACAAATTACAAATGTGTATTACAAAACATAAAAATCACATTTATTAAATGAGTTCAATTTCCTTCGTCATTTAAGCTTACTTCAATATGATCTACTTGATTTAATACATGGTCAATATCTTCATTTTCTTTGTCCGTTATGGTAAAAAAGTCTGTGACGATGGCTGGAAAGCAAAGCTTTTTCTTGTTATGTTGTCTATAGCCTAAAGAAATCGAACTTAGAATTGGATCACTACTGTGTATAGCCCGCATAAACGTGTCTTCTAAATTATTCTCCCTGGACGATTTTCTTGCATGTGCTGCCCTATCTTGCCTGAAACATTTATGACGCGCATCTAATGCTTCTTCTCCTAAACACCCAAGTGGAATAGGGGTCTGCATTATAATATCCCGGGCATGTGCCAACACTTTATGTACTGTGGCCGGTATTTTAAACCAACTATATAGAGATAAAAATTTACGATAAGTATCTTTGCAATACGAGTCAAATGTGTCAGTATTTATAACTTTCTGGCAGCTTTTGGTTATCAATATATTCCTAAACCTTTCTATCACATCTTTATCGACATTAAGAGCAGTACTAGCAACTTCAGGGTCAAAAAATATTCGACGACAAACATTCCCTGAGGTGCTTGTTCCTGAAGATCCTGGTCGAGGTTGGTCAACTCTCACACCGAATGCATCGTAGAGGTTTTGTGGAATTATTTTTTTCTGCGCTTCATATTCTGCGGCGTACTCATGAGTAACCCTCCATTTTTTAAATGTGATTCTATAGGAAATATTTAACAAACACTGAAGAAACCGCAACCAGCAATGTAGTGGGGATATACCATGCAATAATGCGGAAGGTTGTGGGGTAAATCCTGTTTCAAGCAAAGTTAGATCACTCATCTGAACAGGAGTTGCACCACAAATAGGACAACACATGCTTGGTTGTTCCGTGATCACTGATAAAATTTTTCCATCTATCATACTCAAAATGAAGCTAAAGTTAATTGAAACAATTTTACCGCTCGTGAGCAACACTGTTTTTGTCTCTAATGCGTTGATTTCTTGCTCTATATTGTACTTCCTTTTCTGGATTAACTCTTTACTTTGCTTTTAACTTGAATTCCATTGAAATGGGCCTACAAAAACGATTGCTTTGCGTAGCATCGTTAAACCAAACAGTATTCTTGCTATTATTATTTTCGATGATATAGAGATGTAGCGGAGAAAGTGCTGTTATAAAAGCTACACTATCATCGGCGCCAGTTTGGAATCGTTGATGGTATTGCGAATGACCAGAAGAGCCATCCATTCCCCAAATACACAACAACATCAAATTAGCAGTTGAAAGATTATGTGTCTGCATATATGTTTCTAGTATTTCATCCTTCATCATATCAGCGATTGCACAGTGACTCTAACCCTGTTTTCTGTAACATCGATGGATGATGGAGTGCATAGCTTTTTGGCCTTTTGTAATTCTGTATAAGTAGGAAAACGTGACGGGTCTGCTTTGTGGTTTCCTTCGTACTGAGCTTTTGATAGATTATAATCTATCAAAAATCCAAAAGCTTCTTCTCCAGTCATAAGCATCTTTGAACTTTCCCTTGAGTAAAACGATTCACTAAGTAGTCTTCCTAACACATTAACTACCTGATAATTGCTTTCTTTTTTTGCCATTTTCCTTACCAATTCAATCACTTCTTCTAAACTGTAATTATCATCCAACAATTGTTCCATTTCGCTTATTCGGCGGCGCTTCTGACGATCGCAAACTTCCTTCAAGGATTTCCGCATCCTACGTGACAATGGCTCAACATTTTCAACGTTATCATCATAATTTTCAATGTTTCCACTATTGTTGTTATCTTTGAAAAAATCCGTTAAGTTTAGCTCAGAGTTCATCCATACTACAGTAGTACGATCGAACTTGGCTGTAGAGTGATGAGCTTTTGTGTAAGCTGTTTTTGCTTTAACTAGAATCGACCGGATGCCAGTAATTAATGCTGATTGATTTAGTCTGCAGGTTGCATCTGGGATTGCTTCAGTTTTTTGCAAAACAAAATTCATTGCAAGTTTAACATTGTCGTTGACTGATCGATCAAACCCGAACAGATCGACAATTTCTTTAATCTTGATCACTACCATGGTTACTTTCCGCCAGAAGAATTATAAACACACTGATAAAAACAAAACGATTACACGCAGCTTGACAGCTATGATAACCGACTGATAAGCGTGTTTACATAGTAGAATAAAGAACTTGACTGTTTAGATCATGTTTGTTTTCAAATCGTTTTCATGGTTTTTTCATAGAGACCAGGAACGATTAGCAGAGTGTTTTTTTCGAAATTACGGTTGGGGTTGATCCGGGTCCATGCCGGCGGTGAAACTTTGCTAAATACTTTAAAATTAGTTAAACTATGTTTCTAAACACTAATTAGACCAGAACACATCGAAACTTTTTTTTGCTGCATTCCCAAAGTTGAAAAAGCGTATTTTTTCCATAATGCCACACAGTTTTACTTGGTAAAAGTGAGTAAGACATGGTAAATGTGCATATTAAATATTTCTTTATGAAAGCTTAACATATTACCTTTCCAACGATGTATAAAACATCATGGTCATAGTTTAAATACTTGTAAAACGATTGCCATCAAGCAATCAATAAAAGTTCGCTAGCGCGGACCATTTTTTAGCACTTTTTTTACTTTGACAGATTATATCTCGAAATCTGCTAGTCCTAAAAGGCTAAAAATTTGGATTGGTCTTAGTTAACTTGTCTACTGCAAGGAAATGTAACTGAATTTATCATACTCTCCATCGCCTAATGTCCGCCTTTTCCCCATAGTGGGCCGTTGCTATATTCCCGATCAACTGCGATCGCCGCTGTCCGCCCTCACTCACACGCCTAGGCGCCCTGTTTATGTCATCATTTGAACTTTTTTAATCGGACCGTTGACGCAGCAAAATGATAAAACGAATTGCAAATAATTTCTCCCAAAACATAAAGTAAATAAGTGACCGTATTGATATTAAACATACTGCTGAAGTTTACGAGTTCATTAGATAAACTGGATTAATCAAAATGGTCGCAGAAAAATTCGGTTTTTAACTTGCGCAACCGTGCAGTTTAGATCTAGACGCTTTCGAAAGCGTGTATGGGTTGTTGTTACGCAGGGCAAGAAGTGCAAATGTTAATTTTAACTGAAAACATTTAAATCCGAGTGTGTGCATCGAATTCTAATTTTGTTAAACGGTAAGAATAATAAAATTAAAATTTCGTCCTATTCATTCGCAACTATTGAAAAGTGAGAATGTTGAAATGAAATAAGTTAGCTTCTGCCAATAAAAGTGCATTATTATAAGTGCTGTGGTCAGCGAACTCACGTTCGCTGTAATAGGAAACTCGTTATCGCAACGAAATCCTAAATACTTCTAGTATGCCAATAAATTTGGATCTAATCTTGCGGTGCTACATTCAATAACTGTTTCCCAATAGAAAGAATGTTTTTCGATGGATTGCTAGTTTCCTTCATCGCAGCTTTCCTAGCGTTTGAAAATGGTGGGTTACTCGTGAGAGGTGCTCGGTAAAAATCCCAAATAAAGCCCCCCCTGCCGAAATCGCTGTCGTGGCTACAGCATTTGTGAGCGGATGTACCTAAAACGTATGCAATGGGTGAAACAAATGCCGTTGTGTGAACCGTTTGAATTGAATGTCTCGTTAAATTAAAGATTATGGTTATACAGGACACGATGGACAACATGAACTCCCTGATGGATTATTTGCATAAGGTTATGGAAATTCGGTTACGCAATCAATGCGATATGAGGAGGGCACGAGGGCCCACCTTATTTCACAAATTCATAGCAAACTCCCTTTTTTTTTGGTAGACCTAGCGCAGTCCGCTCGCTGCGGGCGCGCCGCCATTTCAAACACATGTTTTCAGTCGATCTCTTTGGTTTATGCTGTCCATCTTGCCTAGTTTAACCGATTACTTCAAACCAGTGATGAGCGGGTCGACCTGAAACTATCGGGTCGGAGCCATCCGTAAGCGACCAGGAGCGGTTCCACTATGGGGAAAAGGCGGACATTAGGCGATGGAGAGTATGATAAATTCAGTTACATTTCCTTGCAGTAGACAAGTTAACTAAGACCAATCCAAATTTTTAGCCTTTTAGGACTAGCAGATTTCGAGATATAATCTGTCAAAGTAAAAAAAGTGATGAAAAATGGTCCGCGCTAGCGAACTTTTATTGATTGCTTGATGGCAATCGTTTTACAAGTATTTAAACTATGACCATGATGTTTTATACATCGTTGGAAAGGTAATATGTTAAGCTTTCATAAAGAAATATTTAATATGCACATTTACCATGTCTTACTCACTTTTACCAAGTAAAACTGTGTGGCATTATGGAAAAAATACGCTTTTTCAACTTTGGGAATGCAGCAAAAAAAAGTTTCGATGTGTTCTGGTCTAATTAGTGTTTAGAAACATAGTTTAACTAATTTTAAAGTATTTAGCAAAGTTTCACCGCCGGCATGGACCCGGATCAACCCCAACCGTAATTTCGAAAAAAACACTCTGCTAATCGTTCCTGGTCTCTATGAAAAAACCATGAAAACGATTTGAAAACAAACATGATCTAAACAGTCAAGTTCTTTATTCTACTATGTAAACACGCTTATCAGTCGGTTATCATAGCTGTCAAGCTGCGTGTAATCGTTTTGTTTTTATCAGTGTGTTTATAATTCTTCTGGCGGAAAGTAACCATGGTAGTGATCAAGATTAAAGAAATTGTCGATCTGTTCGGGTTTGATCGATCAGTCAACGACAATGTTAAACTTGCAATGAATTTTGTTTTGCAAAAAACTGAAGCAATCCCAGATGCAACCTGCAGACTAAATCAATCAGCATTAATTACTGGCATCCGGTCGATTCTAGTTAAAGCAAAAACAGCTTACACAAAAGCTCATCACTCTACAGCCAAGTTCGATCGTACTACTGTAGTATGGATGAACTCTGAGCTAAACTTAACGGATTTTTTCAAAGATAACAACAATAGTGGAAACATTGAAAATTATGATGATAACGTTGAAAATGTTGAGCCATTGTCACGTAGGATGCGGAAATCCTTGAAGGAAGTTTGCGATCGTCAGAAGCGCCGCCGAATAAGCGAAATGGAACAATTGTTGGATGATAATTACAGTTTAGAAGAAGTGATTGAATTGGTAAGGAAAATGGCAAAAAAAGAAAGCAATTATCAGGTAGTTAATGTGTTAGGAAGACTACTTAGTGAATCGTTTTACTCAAGGGAAAGTTCAAAGATGCTTATGACTGGAGAAGAAGCTTTTGGATTTTTGATAGATTATAATCTATCAAAAGCTCAGTACGAAGGAAACCACAAAGCAGACCCGTCACGTTTTCCTACTTACTTTACTTACTTATGTGGCGCTACAACCGCTGAGCGGTCTTGGCCTGACGAAGCTCCATCCGAAACCGCTCACGGTCGCTCGCCACGCTGGTCCAATTCCGTATCCCGGCTTTATTGGCGGCTTCGTCTACGCCATCCTTCCATCTCAATTTAGGCCTACCACGCCTCCTCTGTCCTTGGGGACAGCCTAAAAGGACTTTACGGGCTGGGTCGTCCGGTGCCATTCTCATGACATGACCAGCCCACCGGAGCCTGGCGAGTCTAATTCGCTGTACGACAGTAAGGTCACCGTACAGCTCGTAGAGCTCGTCGTTATAGCGGCTCCTCCATTGTCCCTCCTCACATACGGGGCCAAAAATCCTCCTGAGCATCTTCCTCTCGAACACGGCTAAGAGGGTTTCGTCAGATTTGGACAGAGTCCATGTCTCGGAGGCGTATGTGAGCACTGGTACTATGTATGTTCGGTATAGTCCCAGCTTCGACTGTCTTGACAGGTATCGTGAGTGGAAGAGATTTCTCAGACTGTAATATGACCGGTTGGCTGCCAGCACCCTAGCGCGAATTTCATCTTCAATGTTGTTGTCGGTGCTGACCTTTGACCCAAGATAGGTGAAATTTTGGACGACTTCAAAAGTGCGTTCACCTACTTGTACGTCACCCCCGCGTAGGCTTTCGGCAATTGTTGGCAGGGCCGCTGATGGTGCCACCATCATCTTGGTTTTCCCCTCGTTTATCTGCAGCCCGAGGTTATTCGCCGCTTGCTCGATCCTTTGGTATGCTTCTGCTACATAGGAGAGCCTTCTACCAATAATATCAATATCATCAGCGTAAGCCAGGATCTGGATTGACTTATAGAAGATGGTCCCCGAAGTTTCCACCTCCGAGTCTCGGATGGCCCTCTCTAGCGCTAGGTTGAAGAGTATGCAGGCAAGCCCATCCCCTTGGCGCAGTCCCTTGGTGGTAGCAAAGGGACTTGAGAGTTTTCCATCCACCTTCACCTGACAAGTGACGTTGGTCATGGTCATTCTTACAAGTCTGATTAATTTAGCCGGGATTCCAAATGAGCTCATGGCTTGATACAGTTTTACCCTGGCTATGCTATCATATGCGGCTTTAAAGTCAATGAAGAGATGGAAAGTGTTTTGTTGGTACTCTGCCATCTTCTCCAAGACTTGCCGCATGGTGAAGATCTGATCAGTGGTTGATCTCCCTCTTCGGAATCCCCTCTGATAGTTTCCTACTATCTCTTCAGCGTATGGGTCAAGTCGTTCTTGAAGAACGAGGGAGAATATTTTGTAGGCGGTATTCAACACCGTAATACCCCTGTAGTTACTGCAGTCTAACTTATCTCCCTTTTTGTATATGGGGTAGATGATACCAAGATTCCAATCACAAGGCATCGATTCGCTATCCCATATCTCAGATATCAGTCGATGAATTTCGTTCTCTAGATTTGCGCCTCCGTTTTTGATCAGTTCGGCTGTTATTCCGTCCGTGCCAGGCGACTTGTTGTTCTTGAGGCGACGGATAGCCTTTCGTGTTTCTTCAATGCTAGGTGGCTGAAGCATGTTTCACGTTTTCCTACTTATACAGAATTACAAAAGGCCAAAAAGCTATGCACTCCATCATCCATCGATGTTACAGAAAACAGGGTTAGAGTCACTGTGCAATCGCTGATATGATGAAGGATGAAATACTAGAAACATATATGCAGACACATAATCTTTCAACTGCTAATTTGATGTTGTTGTGTATTTGGGGAATGGATGGCTCTTCTGGTCATTCGCAATACCATCAACGATTCCAAACTGGCGCCGATGATAGTGTAGCTTTTATAACAGCACTTTCTCCGCTACATCTCTATATCATCGAAAATAATAATAGCAAGAATACTGTTTGGTTTAACGATGCTACGCAAAGCAATCGTTTTTGTAGGCCCATTTCAATGGAATTCAAGTTAAAAGCAAAGTAAAGAGTTAATCCAGAAAAGGAAGTACAATATAGAGCAAGAAATCAACGCATTAGAGACAAAAACAGTGTTGCTCACGAGCGGTAAAATTGTTTCAATTAACTTTAGCTTCATTTTGAGTATGATAGATGGAAAAATTTTATCAGTGATCACGGAACAACCAAGCATGTGTTGTCCTATTTGTGGTGCAACTCCTGTTCAGATGAGTGATCTAACTTTGCTTGAAACAGGATTTACCCCACAACCTTCCGCATTATTGCATGGTATATCCCCACTACATTGCTACATTGGTTGCGGTTTCTTCAGTGTTTGTTAAATATTTCCTATAGAATCACATTTAAAAAATGGAGGGTTACTCATGAGTACGCCGCAGAATATGAAGCGCAGAAAAAAATAATTCCACAAAACCTCTACGATGCATTCGGTGTGAGAGTTGACCAACCTCGACCAGGATCTTCAGGAACAAGCACCTCAGGGAATGTTTGTCGTCGAATATTTTTTGACCCTGAAGTTGCTAGTACTGCTCTTAATGTCGATAAAGATGTGATAGAAAGGTTTAGGAATATATTGATAACCAAAAGCTGCCAGAAAGTTATAAATACTGACACATTTGACTCGTATTGCAAAGATACTTATCGTAAATTTTTATCTCTATATAGTTGGTTTAAAATACCGGCCACAGTACATAAAGTGTTGGCACATGCCCGGGATATTATAATGCAGACCCCTATTCCACTTGGGTGTTTAGGAGAAGAAGCATTAGAAGCGCGTCATAAATGTTTCAGGCAAGATAGGGCAGCACATGCAAGAAAATCGTCCAGGGAGAATAATTTAGAAGACACGTTTATGCGGGCTATACACAGTAGTGATCCAATTCTAAGTTCGATTTCTTTAGGCTATAGACAACATAACAAGAAAAAGCTTTGCTTTCCAGCCATCGTCACAGACTTTTTTACCATAACGGACAAAGAAAATGAAGATATTGACCATGTATTAAATCAAGTAGATCATATTGAAGTAAGCTTAAATGACGAAGGAAATTGAACTCATTTAATAAATGTGATTTTTATGTTTTGTAATACACATTTGTAATTTGTTTTTATGAAGAGTTTTTAAAATTGCAGGTGATTATACGTTTAAAACATCACAGATTTTTTTGTTACAAAACTATGTGTACTGTACATTGCATACCTTCGGGCGTTCAAGTATGATAAAAATCGAATAATTAATTATTTACACAAGCTAAAAGCTTGTAAAATGGTTACAATGATGGCTTTGAGTAAGACACGTGCCTACAATAACAAAACACCGCGAAATGTCCAGCGATACTCGTTAAATCTAGAAATGTCCGCTTGTTCCATACAAGTTCCCCATAGTGGGTTCGGGTCCTATTTCCGATTCCAACGACTCCGGGTCGACTCGTGGGTGCAGCTGCCCATATACTAGTTCGACCCATTGGTTCATGTCAACCCGTAGGTGCAACGACTCCGAGTCGACCCGTAGGAGCGACGAGTTCGGGGCAATCCATAGGTGCAACGACTTCGGGTCGACCAGTAGGTGCAGCTGCCCATGTGCGAGTTCGACCCGTTGGTTCGGGTCGACCCCAACTCGTTGCACCTACGGGTCGGAATCGATTCTTCTAGGGACGGACTCGATCCCGGGTCGATAGGTGAAAAGAATCGTAAGACTCATCACTAGTTCAAACCATTACAGCTTCTAACGGAAATTCAACAGTTCAAATATTCAAACTGAATTGATGTGCACCCTATTGCATAACTTTCAGGCACAAACGTATAAATACAGGCTTTGCCAGCCAACTTTGCTCGAAAGCGGTTGATTTTGCCTCTAACGTGCGTTTATTTTGAAATAGGTCATCAACTTGTAATAGGTCTCTAAAACAACTGGTATTGAAATAGCTCATTGACAGTTGTCTCTAACGCATCTCATTTTGTCTCTAACTCATCCGACTGTGTCTCTAACGCGTCTGGGTTGCCTCAAGCCGAAATATAAGGAAAAACCAAATAATTGTGGTTTTGATTCATTGTAAGACTCCAAGAACAATAAACATTATTTGTAGCGGCTAGAACGGGACCACAACGCCGTCGCTGTCGGTGCGCCACAGTCAAAGTGACAGCGGATGCGGCCCATGCAGCAGCCATCGATTACCGACTCTAGCCTCAGCTGAAAGGGGATAAAAGGGCTGCGCGAGCCACCATAAGTTTCTATTCGCGATACGTTAGCGTGATCAAAAGTTGTGAAATAAAGACTAATTTGTGGTTTCTTACCAAAAGAACTCCGACAAATCTTATTTTTCAAAATCACTGCTTCTTCTTCTTCTTCTTCAATGGCCCGCTCGCAGTTGAGCACGTCGTGCTGACATGGCCTGGTCACCAATCGTTCTCCAGGTAGCTCGGTCCATGGCTGCAGCCCTCCAACCCCGGTCGCATCCGATGTCTCGCAGGTTCTGCTCCACTTGGTCCATCCACCGAGCTCGCTGAGCTCCTCGTCGTCTCGTGCCGGGCGGGTCGCTGGTGAGCACCTTCTTGGTGGGGCATGAGTCCGGCATCCTCATGACATGCCCCAACCAACGAATCCTGCCGGCCTTCGCCACCGTCAGGATGTCCGGCTCGCCATACAGCTCAGCTAATTCGTGGTTCATTCTTCTCCTCCACACGCCCTGCTCGTACACACCACCAAAGATAGACCGGAGCACGCGCCTCTCGAAGACTGCGAGGGCGTTGGCGTCCTCCGTGAGCAGAGTCCAGGATTCATGCCCATAGAGAACGACCGGTCTTATCAGCGTGCGGTATATGACACATTTCGTGTGTGGGAGAAGCCATCTGGACCGCAGGAGTTTGTGGAGTCCATAGTAGGCACCATTCCCCTGAACAATGCGCCTCCGGATTTCACAGCTCACGTTGTTGTCCGGAGTTACGACAGTGCCGAGGTAGCAAAACTCCTCTACTACCTCAAGTTCGTCGCCGTCCACTGATACACTGCTCCCCAGCCTGGCTCTGTCACTGTCAGAGCCCCCGACGAGCAGGTACTTTGTTTTCGTCGCATTGATCATTAGTCCAATCCTAGCGGCCTCGCGTTTCAGTCGGGTGTACGCCTCGCACACCGTCCTAGTGTTCCGCCCGATGATGTCGATGTCATCCGCGAAGCCGAGGAATTGGAGAGAGCGGGTGAAAATCGTGCCACGGATGTCGAAGCCCGCGCTTCTCTTGAATAGAAGGCAGGAGAGTCCATCACCTTGCCTCAGACCCCGGTGAGATTCGAACGGATCCGACAGCATGTTCGAAATCCTCACCTTACACAGCACCCCCTCCATTGTGGCCTCTAACGGGCTCGCAGTCATTGCGGGGTCATTCCGGTCAAACGGTGTGACGTCGTGAACGCCTGGAATACTGCCCTCCTCGTGGCGCCACTGGACCCCCTGGAAACAGGGGTGACGAACAGAGATCTGGGTGGGAGGGATATCCGCCCTCCCGTGCACTATCAGAGTGATGACCCCGTTGGGCCGGGGTTATGGTAGTGTGCCGCAGACGGAACGGGCCTTGTAAGGTGTCTTTAATCCTGGTTTTAGATATCTAGCCCTCTGGTCTGTTGAGCCTCTCCGTGTGAGGGAGGTTAGGATGGACCCTATGTCAGCGGACAGGACCGCGAAGACGTAGGGAGTGTTTCGGAAGGGATTCACTCTCCTGGAAGTTTCACGAAAAGTCGCAAAGGTCGAAATCACGATGTGCTCTGCCGCCTCCCGGGGCGCAGGACTGAGACCGATGCGCAGGCCGCGAGTGGACGTTCGGATACGAAGGAGTTGGTGGTGCTTCTCCTGGGGTTGCTGGCGGGCGAGTAGGATGGACCCGCCAACCATCGAAAGTCATGACCAGCAGCAGAACGGACGACGCTCGTGGCACAGTCGGGCACGTAAGTGCAGGCGCGAAAGCGCACAGTAGGAAGGTGACGGAAAGGTCTATGGGGCGACTTGCCATACGTCGATGAGGAATGCACCAGTGAGCTGCCCACCAAGGTGGTGTCCATGCGACAATTGTCTCGTCAAACCAGAAACCGGCCTGTCAAGGGCCTGGCACAAGACCAGCCAGGCCAAAGGAAGCACCAGCGGGTGCAGTACGAGGGACGGCACGTAGATCGAGCAGGAGCTCGATTTTGCGGGCCATAAGATCGCAGATCAGAGGTGTAAACCTGAGTGCAAGTCCCATTTACGGGTTTTTAGGAGGTATTGGTGTCAGGTAAGTCAGCTGTCGGATCGATCTTCTGAGCCGCTTAAGTTGCACTGCACCGAGTCCGTCGCCTTAGGCTTGGGAAATAGCCCCTGGTAGTCAGGGTAGTACCTGTTAGACCTTTGGAGACACGCGCTTTCACCCTTCAGGAGTTAGTTGCGTGCCACAGCGTCCGTAAACTGAGATTTTAACCTAGGGACAGATGCCTCTTCCGTCATTGCTTCTACCGTGTAGGTGCATAGCGTGACGGAAGGTGAAAGGCAAGAGGAGGGAGTAATGTTGGTCGTGGTTCCTCGGGGCCAAGGCCAACGTGAACCCTCGTCCAAAAAAAAAAAAAAAAAAATTGTGGCCTCTAACAGCCGAACCAGCTTCTCGGGGAAGCTGTACTGCCGCATGGTCTTCCATAGCTCCTTCCTGTCTATGGTATCGTAGGCCGCCTTGAAGTCGATGAAGAGGTGGTGCGTCGGGATCTGGTGCTCCCGGCACTTCTGGAAGATCTGCCGTAGAGTGAAGATCTGGTCGGTGGTGGATTTGCCTCCAACAAACCCAGCTTGGTAGCTTCCGACGAAATCTGTAGCAAGGGGCGCGAGTCTGCAGAAGAGTATCTGGGATAGGATTTTGTAGGCGGCATTGAGGACTGTGATGGCTCGAAAGTTGGCACAGTCCATTTTGTCACCCTTCTTGTACACTGGGTGGATGACACCCAGCTTCCAGTCCTCCGGTATCCTTTCCTGCTCCCAGATTTTCACAATTAGCTGGTGCATACTGACGGCAAGCTCTACCGAACCCATCTTGAATAGTTCTGCCACCAGCCCATCGCTGCCAGCTGCTTTGTTCTGTTTCAGCTGCTTGATGGCACTAGTGACTTCGTCCAAGGATGGTGGGAGCACCTCGTCATCTACCTCCTGGCTAATGTGCTGCTCAATTCTGCCTGCGCCGCTGCTGGACTCCCCCAATTCCGCTCCGTTCAGGTGTCCTAGCAGTAGGTTGAAGTAGCACTTCCACCTTTCGATCACCTCTCGCTCGTCCGTAAGAATGTTGCCCTCCTCGTCACGACACATTGCGACATTTGGCGTGAAGCCGCCTTGTGTCTTCCTCAACATCCTGTAGAACTGGCGAGTTTCCCCCGACTGAGTTAGTTGCTGCATCAGTTGTTCATCCGACTCCTCGAAGCGGCGCTTCTTGCTCTCGAAGAGCCGGGTTTGCTGTGTCCTCAGTCGTTTGTAGTGTTCCACGTTCTGACGGGTTTCGCGCTGCAGCATTCGGGCGCGCGCTGCGTTCTTCTCGGATAGTGCCCGCCTGCACTCGTCATCGAACCACTCTTTCCTCTGGTTACGTGGCTTATGGCCCAGTGTCTGCTCGGCTGTGCTGCTGATGACTCGCTCCACCATACGCCAGTGGTCATCGAGGGACATTGTGGCGGTCGCGATGTTGTCCGGTAGCGCTTCCCCAAGCGCTGTCGCGTAGCCCTCGGCAACAGCAGGTGTTCGCAGCAAATCCGTGTTTAGGCGTGGGGTAGGCCGGTGACGCAGTGTGTTGACAGCGCAGAGCTTCTGCCGTAGCTTCACCATAACCAGGAAGTGGTCCGAGTCGACGTTTGCGCCCCTGTACGTACGTACGTCGATGATGTCCGAGAAGTGCCTTCCGTCTATGAGAACGTGGTCTATTTGGGAATATGTCTGCTGTGGTGATCTCCAGGTGTAGCTGAAACGAGGTTTGTGCTGGAAGAAGGTGCTACGGATGTTCATGTGCCTCGAGGATGCGAAATTTATGAGCCGGAGGCCGTTGCCGTTGGTTAGCTGGTGGACACTAAAGCTACCAATCGTAGGTTTATAGGCCTCCTCTCGCCCGACCTGAGCGTTTAGGTCTCCGATGACGATCTTCACATCATGTTGTGGGCAGCGGTCGTACTCCCTTTCCAGCTGCGTATAGAAGGCGTCCTTGTCGTCATCGCTGCTCCCAAGGTGCGGGCTGTGCACTCTGCAAAATCACTGCTAACATTATTATTTTGGTATACTTGAAAGCTATTCTTATGTATTTTTGAACAATTTTGCGTTTAATTTTTATACGCCTGCATACGTATTTCAACTAAGAAGCCTGCATTGTGGTGTTCAACTCGGCGGCATAGTGGGACTGCGCTAGGTCTACCGAAAAAGAGAGTTTGTTATTATTTTGAGAAATAAGGGGGCCCTCGGGCCCCCCTCATACCAAACCCCTAGATTGATTGCGTAGCCGAAATTAACGGCTGGCTCACGCTCACCACTGCGACGACCACCGTTTGAGGTTTAGCCCAAAATTGTTCAAAAATACATAAGAATAGCTTTAAAGTATACCAAATAATAATTTTTATTGTTCTTGGAGCCTTACAATGAATCAAAACCACAATTATTTTGGTTTTTCCTTATATTTCGGATTGAGGCAACCCAGACGCGTTAGAGACATAATCGGATGAGTTAGAGACAAAATGAGATGCGTTAGAGGCAACTGTCTATGAGCTATTTCAATGCCACATGCTTTAGAGACAACAGTTGATGAGCTATTTCAATCATCGGTGGGTTACAGCTGAACATAGGTGGCAAACCCTGTACTTTGGTTTTTCCTTATATTTCGGCTTGAGGCAACCCAGACGCGTTTATAACATCGGACATGACATCTCTTCGATTCTCTCCAACAACCCGGTAAATCAAAACAATCTACTTCAATTCCTCCACTCCACCGATTTATACAACAAAATTTGATTTTCACAAAAATTGTTAGCAAGGAATCTTCGGAAAAATTTGAATAATTAACAGAAAAGAGACGAATGACCTAATCGGGCAAAGTTTCTATAAACTCACACATAAAAAAAAAAAAAAAAAAAAAAAAAAAAAAAACCCAGACGCGTTAGAGACACAGTCGGATGAGTTAGAGACAAAATGAAATGCGTTAAGGGCAACTGTCAATGAGCTATTTCAATACCACATGCTTTAGAGACAACAGTTGATGAGCTATTTCAATCATCGGTGGGTTACAGCTGAACATAGGTGGCAAACCCTGTAATGATGACGACGCACTATGGGGAAAAGGCGAACATTAGGCGATGAATAGTATGATATTTTAAGTTACATTTCCATGCAGATTGTTCTGTTAAACAGTTTAGAAGAAGAACAATTACAGTTTGCAAGAAGTGACTGTATTGAAAACGAAAATAGCGCAAAAAGAAAGCACGACAGTGTAGTTTTCATAACAGCACTTTCTTCGCTTTTTCTCATATTGTTGAAAGTAATAGTAAATAGAATATGTTTTGGTTCAACTGTGCTACGCAAACAGTCGGTTTTGTAGACCCATATAAATTGAATTTCCTAATGAAAGTAGCAATGTTGAATGAAATGAAACAATGAAATATTGTAACAATCAAGTTCAGCTTCATCCCTGCTGTTGTCAAAGACTTTTTTACCATAACTGAGAACGAAAATGAAAATATGTTAATTGACCATTCATTTAATCAAGAAATGAGCTTAACTGACGAAGGAAATTGAAGTGATTTGATTGATTTGATGTTTATGTTCTGTTATACACATGAGTAATTTGATTTTATAAAAAAATTAGCAAATTATAGGTGATAATTTATATGCAAATCACAGATATTTTTGTTACAAAACCGTATGTGCTGTACATTGAATACCTTCGGGTGCTAAAATATGATAAAAAATCGAATAATTCATAATTTATAGAAGTTAAAAGCTCGTAGAATAGCTCTAATGTTGGATTTGAGTAAGACACGTGCAATCAATAACAAAACATCCCAAAATGTCCACCGATTCTCGTTAAAACTAGTAATGTCTCCTTGTTCCATACAAGTTCCCCATTGTGCAATGCGGCGAGTAGGGGGCTTCATTTGGGATTTTGCCGATACTCTAAGTATTTTGTTGAATTATTTATTTATTGACACTTCTTTGCAGTGCAATGTCAGGTCGAAAACGCAATTCACATAGAGGGCAGCTCAGTTGTCCCTTTCGCGAGTCATATTAAATTGCACTGCAGAGCTAGTATGCTTGAGAATCAAGAAGCAGAGTGGACCTTCTCGAAGGACGGAAATAATTATACAAAGGTTCGAAAACAACAGTTCAAGCGTTCACGGAATGGTAATTATTTTTGTTTGATTATGCTTTCAGTTGGAAACTAAAGCACGCCACCTTCATGTCGATGATGCGGTTGTGTGGTTTAGCAACTTTGATGATCAGGATGTCGGCATATACCGATGCTGTCTTAAGAACAATATCTGCGCTACCAAGCCAATACTATTGATTTCGTCCGATCATAAACACAAAATCAATTGTTTAAAACATGATTCAACGTGTGAAAATGCTACGCTTAGTGTTGTTCAAAACACAAAAGGCCACGATAAGAATGTAGCCAATGATTTCGATTTATCGGTATACTACAAGGAACTTTCAGTACTGTGTGACATCCAGAAATTTATCGGCAATGGTCAGCCAAAACATTTTTGCAAACATTTCGAAAACTGCAAGAAAACCAGGACGAAGAACGAGCTCACATACAATGTTTGGAACGCTACTTTAGAAGATAACGACGAGTTTATCGTCAATGTTGGTTTCAACTCGTCGCATCTTGCACATTACCAGATTTTTATTCTAATAGCAGGCAAGTGAATTGGGTCATGAAAGTAATCTAATATATAAAAAAACACCGTTGTCTGTATATGTATATATATAATTATACGTTTATTTGAGTCAGATCTATCTGCTACAGAAGACGGTAACTAACTAACTTTTAATTCTAAGGCTGAAGGTGCTGGAGCTGGTGATGCAGCTAGCATTGGGGCTGGTACTGCGGCTGGTGCTGGAGGTGGCGCAACATGAAGGGAGATCATGTTGCGTTGACCGTGGGTGCGCTGCGTTGGTATGCTTCCTGGCGTCAGCATAATGTTGTCATCATGATGTCAGCATAACTATATATATATATATATGTCTGTCTAATTTTACTGACAAAAAATTACTGAAAAATTCTACACTTGGACTTAGAATTTTTTTTCGTGATGCCTGAGCGCATCAAAACCTATTTTATATTGGACGCAAGAACGGTGATTGTTGGAGCCAGCGATGGCCTAACGTGTATAGTTTGCTATTTTCAGAAGGAAGGAACGGAATCGACACGCGACGACATCGCACCGCATGGAAGACCCCCGCCGCATGCATGCATGGAAGAAAGTGTGCGCAAATCGGACGGAGCACGCACAGCCGACTGAGACTGCATCGTACCAGCGCTGTGGACACTGCTGAACAGACACGCGCGATAGATTCAGGAAGTCAAGCTGGCTAAGGAAAGAAAGAAAGAAGAGATGAGACAGAGAAGAGGCGCGAATGGTGACCGAACCACGGGTGCACGACCACCAACGCAGAGTCAATGCGAAGCAATCGCGGGGCGTGGCTAGTCAAAGCTTACGCTCCGAGCTTTTTTCCAAAGCTTTGCCAATTCCTACAGGGCATGAAGGCAGAACCAAAATGGGGCCAGCTAAAAGGCCACTTTTTCACTATGGTGAGCAAGCTTTCACCAGTGAGATTTTGTAGCACTGGGCATTATTTTCACCACTAAACCTGTGGTCACAGCTTTCCGCAACCGCAAGCGGTTGCGTTTTTGATCTGTCAAACGAGCACAGCCTTTTGCCAAAAATAATACTTTAATGTTTGAATATACCACTTATATGAGCATATAATCTCATTGAAGTCTACTAGGAACAATATTTACTGTTGACATATAAAAACGCAAGAGTCTGCGGCAAGAATCAAACTCGTTTGATTTTTTAGTACAGAAACCGCAAGGTCTTGCGTCTGCGGTGACAGCCCATGACAGCTCCTATCTCTCCCATGGGAAAAAACGCAACCGCATGCGGTTGCGCAAAGCTGTGACCAGGGGTTAAGGAAACAAACTTCACTATTCGTCAGTTGCGCGTTGTTCCTTTTGACCACCTTTTCTTTGTCTTTTTCCGGACAATCGGCAATTTTATGCCCCTTAACGGTTTTCTTCTTATTGTCCTTATGTTGTTTTCTCGCACTGGTACCCGCAAAAGCTGCATCAACCGTTTTAAACTCACGTGATATTGTACTTTCCTTCGAATTTTGTATAATTTCTTCGTCAAGAAGTCTACATTTCACAAAATCCATCGATACATTCTCTTCCGTCATTGTTTCTATGGCAGAAAAACGGTTTCGAACTTGGATCCGAATGTTAGTAGTAGATAGCAAACTATGTCTATCTCTTCTAACTTAGCATCCGCCGATTTGTACTCGCGTATTAGCCGGTCAAAAATAAGGAAATGGCCCTGAAGACCACCACAAGTATGCTTCAAAGTCAAAAGCCTCTTTTGTAAGTGAAGCCGACATGCAATAGTTTTCCTTTCAACAATGCTTTTCAAAGTATTCCTAAAATCTTTGGGAGTCTTCTTGTCCTGGATGTCCGGCTTTGAATGCCTGGTACTGTAATTTTTCGGTTATTCTTTCAGCAATTGTTTCCGGATAGAAAGCATGTTGTTCGATGGATTGTATGTTTTCCTCATCGCAACTTTTCTAGCGTTTGAAAATGGTTGGTTACACATTAAAGATAGTCGAAGTTTTTTGTTGAATTATTTATTTATTGACACTTCTTTGCAGTGGAATGTCAGGTCGATAACGCAATTCACATAGAGGGCAGCTCAGTTGTCCCTTTCGCGAGTCATATTAAATTGCACTGCAGAGCTAGTATGCTTGAGAATCAAGAAGCAGAGTGGACCTTCTCGAAGGACGGAAATAATTATACAAAGGTTCGAAAACAACAATTCAAGCGTTCACGGAATGGTAATTATTTTTGTTTGATTATGCTTTCAGTTGGAAACTAAAGCACGCCACCTTCATGTCGATGATGCGGTTGTGTGGTTTAGCAACTTTGATGATAATGATGTCGGCATATACCGATGCTGTCTTAAGAACAATATCTGCGCCACCAAGCCAATACTATTGATTTCGTCCGATCATAAACACAAAATCAATTGTTTAAAACATGATTCAACGTGTGAAAATGCTACGCTTAGTGTTGTTCAAAACACAAAAGGCCACGATAAGAATGTAGCGAAAGATTTCGATTTATCGGTATACTATGGAGAACTTTCAGTACAGTGTGACATCCAGAAGTTTATCGGCAATGGTCAGCCAAAACATTTTTGCAAACATTTCGAAAACTGCAAGGAAACCAGGACGACGAACGAGCTCACATACAATGTTTGGAACGCTACTTTAGAAGATAGCGACGAGTTTATCGTCAATGTTGGTTTCAACTCGTCGCATCTTGCACATTACCAGATTTTTATTCTAATAGCAGGCAAGTGAATTGAGTCATGACAGCAATCTAATATATAAAAGTCAACGTTGTCTGTATATGTATATACATTATAGTTATACATGTACATTATAATTATAGTTTTAATTTAATCGACCGATTCGGTAGGAGGCTGAACATAGAAGGAAGAACAGCTCGACGTTGCTACTTCACGAAGCTTTGCTTGAACTTATCTCGCGGCTCAGCGTTTACACAACTCAAACGAATGCTGCGGTTCATGCACGATAGCTAAGTATAACATAATCTAATATATAAAAGTCACCGTTGTCTGTATATATATATATATATATATATATATATGTATGTGCTCGCATCACGCAAAATCTACCGGGCCGATTTACACCAAAATTGGCAGGAAGATAGCTAATTTTCCAGGATTGAATGATCTAAACTTCGTTTGTTGATATCCCCATCCCTCCCTACCCCTCCCGAACACCTACCCTCTAAAATTAATGAAAAACAATTATAGTTCAACAATTATTGAACGAATTCTCACAAAAATGTGTACACATACTGCTTACATAAGGACATATCTTGGGTTAAAATTTCATCTTTCTAGGGGAAGAGGAAAGGAGGGCTCCCATACTACCCCCTACCTTAACACTTTGTTGACGGGCATCTTTTACCCAAAACTAGCTGTTGTCACCGAGTTTAGCCACGGCGTGTACGATATGCTTGTAACCACCTTTTCCGCCAATTGTTTTTGTTTTCTTTATAAATCGGCAACGAACGAACGATCGAAACGGAAACGATGAATCGAACGATTGGACGAAAATGTCCGTCTTTTCGTCGGCAACGTTGAGTCAAAAACAGACGAAAGATCTTCGTCTCCCGTCAACAAAGTGTTAAAAGTGGTAAAAATGCAATATGGGTATCAATTTCGCAGTATTTGTGGTCTCTAAATTGAATGACCTTACTCTTAACATTAGCCCAGATTCCCTCTACCCTCCTCCTCTTCAGTAAAACAAAAGCAATGCTCAAAACGGAAAACGGTTATTCCTATCACATGCATGCAACGCAAAATCTACTACGTCTATCTGTACTAAACTTGGCTGAAATATTGCTAATTTATTATTCTTTCGAATGTCCTTCTTCCCATCCCCCTTCCTCCAATTATGAAATGGAGTTTACAAAAATTTGGTACACATACTACTTAAATATGTAGCCATCGTGTAATAAAATTTCATCGCTCTAGAGGAAGAGATAAGAGGGGCTACCATTTTACCCTCTAGCTCAGCATTTTCGTAGTATGTGGGGTCACTAAATCGAATGATCATAGTTTGAGTGCTCAATCTCATCATAGATTTCTTCTATCTTCTTCTACGTAACAAATATTTTCAATGACACAAAATTGGTCTAATCAATTTATACCAAACATAATTATGAGAAAGTCAATTTTTCAAGTGTGAAATGTCCGACATTTTTATGCCTCCTTCCTGACTATATCTTTCTGTCACCAGAACAATAAAAATTACGTAAAAAAATATTATGCTACCTTACGACGGATGGCCTCAGTTCCAATAAGCAATCCCTTATGTTTTTTCGTTCTTTTCCATTTCTTCAACTAATCATAATGTTGGTTTGACTCAAAAAGTGTTAATTCTGTTGACATACATACAACTGTATTACGCAAAATCTTTTGGTCTGGTGTGCACCAAGCTAGATTTAAGGGTAGCCAATTTTGTTGTTGAACTTTATTTTGTAGATGTGATCACCTTTCGTTACCTCTCCCGCAAACTTTCACAAAACCTTATTACCAAACGACCAAGCAAAAGAAATTAATGTAACCTTAAATCGTGCTAAAAACATAGTACATGAACTCTGCAACTCTCATAATCGACTTTACTTCATGGATTGGCTTTTCATTTCTTTCAACTGCCGGACGTCAATTATATGTTGTCCTGGTCCAACTGAGGTTTAACCACAGTTTTACTCATACTAGCTTCAATTGATTAATTTTAAATGGTTTCAATAAGCTGGAAGCACTTTTAGATAATGAATGCAAAATGTATTTTAACATGGTTTCGTCGACTAAAGGTAATACAAAAAAATAGTATTTTCAGCAAAATTTATAAAAATCGAGATATTCAATGAAAACACTCTTTTGTTTGGAAATTATTTCTACCCGGATGAAATCGGGTTAATCAGCTAGTTATATATAAGGCTGATTCCCACGTCGGCAAGTGGCAAGTAGCCGTTCGCACTGCAGCATGTACTTGCCGGTAACTAAACCACTAACACAAGTAAACAGAAAGTTATGAAATTTAATTTACCATGATTTGATCATCAGTAAATAAAAAGATCGATCATTGATGCAATAAAATAATATTTCTGTAACAAAAGTCGTAAGTTATCCTCTAAAAATGACGAAAACGAAACAGTTTTTGTTTGACAACTTGTAATTACACGAGTATTCAACCAATACATCCACCTACTTGCCTGAAAAATAGACCCGGTTCTATTCCAGTGGCAAGTAGCTACTTATTACATATTAACTATGGCTTTCAACATCCCGTAATAACCGACCGTATGCTTGGCCAATGCTGTTTATCTCAAATAATACAACCATTTTACGTTGCAAACTTAACGCAATTCTGGATTGGTGCGATTATCGTAAAAATGTTAAAAATAAAATCATTAAAAAAATTTCAATCAACAATTGAAAGAACGAATCTCTTTTCCAGGAAAACCGCAAATTGCTATAGACAACTACAATATTGTAGTGGGTAACGAAACGAGTGGCACCGCGAACTTACATTGCAAAGGAAGGGCACACCCTGAGCCAACCTTTGATTTTTACTACCAACAATGCCCTGATATGGGAGTGAAAAATGATAGCTGCGAAGGGCAAAACTGGGTGAAGATCGACCATCAGCAGGTGAGCGAGCCATAGATTTCCTCATGTTTTTAAGTTTCCTGCTCATTTAAGTTATTTATAGTTCCATCATAGCAATTATTCGACCAACGTGGAGGTTGTCGTGCCTTCTTGGAAAGTTTTAGCGCCAGGCCGCCTTTTATGTAATGCTACGAACACTGAAGGAACAGATAACGAAACATCCCACGTGTACCTTAAACATTTTAAGGAAGACATGAAATTTGAAGTCGAATGTCCAGCTGATGGGGTTCTTTATGGTGACACCCTGGTTATTACTTGTTCCGTGGATGTCTACAATTTTACCAACAATGTCAACATCTATCCGGTGCAGGAGAACGCCGCCGCGAAACAACATGCAAAATTCCGTACAGATCGATACCCTTACGCTTGGAAAAGTGTATATGAAATACATGTCACTAAGGACATTTTCACAAGGGACCAACAATTCAAATGCACGGCCATGTACAAAACGGGGTCTTCGCTAAACAAAACCATTCGTGTGCCGTTCTATGATCCAATCGTTCCGCACATTACTGATGGCATTAAATCTCAGCAAATCTCACTGGCTTCGAATGCATCCACAACGCTGGTATGTAACATCCATGGTGCACCACCACCGAAGATTATTTGGAACAAAAACAAAATTTTTCATGCGTGGGGAAACAACTCTATCACCGTTTCACTGGACAACAATGAAACACTGGTGGAGTACGAGTGCATCGGCAGTAACCGTCTGGGTTCTGTGAATATAACGTGGCACATCGTTCCGGCAGGTAAATAAGCAGTTTGCAATGACCACAGAATTTAGGGACATCCAAGTAAAATTTGTCTCTATTTTCTTTCTTCGATATAGACACTTTCCCTGTGACCGTAGTCGCTGGCTTGGGAGCAGCAGGGGTCCTCCTCGTGCTGGTGTTAATCAGTATAATCTTTAAGCAAAAGAGATCAAACAAACACCTGCGTGACCAACTGGAATGTGACACATACTCGATCGTACAATTGGATCCACAGCTTGGATGTACAACACGTAACATGACTGCACCAGTGATGGATCTCCAATCCAACGTAGATTATGAGGAACTGCCAGTTATCAAACATTGATATTGAATTACGCTATTCTAATACTTTAAATTTCTAACATAAAAAGTCTTTTTTAACTCTTTTAAAGTTAATATCCCCTTAAAGGAGGTCCGCGACAGCCGAGCGTTAGCGACGGCCCATGAGCGCCGAGGCTCACCACCTCGACGGCGTGGGTTCGAATCCCAACCGAGACCGGAACCTCCCCTTTACGAGAGGATTGACTACCCACGTACAACAGGGAAACAAGTCTTTTAAGCCCTTAAGGGGCTGGCGTGACCAACAAGGTCGTTACGCCAAGAAGACGAAGAAGAAAAAGAAAGTTAATATCAATTAAAATGGGACAACCATGTTAAGAAAATAACGAGACAATCATAAAAAAATGTATTACTAAACAAATATACTAACATGCTTAACCTACCTAATATGTTAAGGCAAGTTTAGAAAAGTTCAATCTAACGCCTAGCACATGACTAACAATTGAGGGAATTATGATCCAGTTCCGCGTTATTGCTCAAAAGTTTCCGCATATTTGCTCGAATAGCAACCTGGGTATTTATACAAGTATTTCAAGGTATATAAATATATAGTTTTTAACAAGTTTCGAGCACTTTGATTTTTAATCAATTTTCAAAACGATCGAGTTATTGGTGTGTTTTATACTATGGCTTAATGGCTAAATAAATCAAAGTGACTTGTCTAAACACAACGTTGATATGAAAAGTGCATCCTGAATTATCATGTTCTTGGTAAATACCAAGATCCATAGAACCCACATATGCTTCGGACAGATACGGTCTATAGAGATTCATCGACCAGGAGGTGCTTGAAACTGCTCGACGATAACGACGCGCGTCGTTTCGTATCCGCGCATCGTCTCGACACGCAGGTGGCGTCGTTTTGGATCGTCGAGACGCCCAGCCATTTTTTCGCTTTTTTCAAAGTGTTGTTTACCTTTTGTATGGGCCAGCGTCGAGAAGTTTATCGTTTCCGCGCTCCCAATCATAATACCCTCAAATATTACTCTCTGTAAACTGTATTGGGGGTGCCCATGGCGCAACGGTAGTGCGAGGAAACACCACGCTTCAGGTGTAGGATCGAAACTCGAGTCTGGCACCCTCCAGTATTACGAACGGCTGACCACCGATCTATAATACAACGTCTTGCGGTCACAGAAACTCTCTTCGGAGGGACGCCTTGTCCCACTAGGGGATATCATGGCACATAAAAAAACAAAAAAACTGTATGAGTTACCCAAATCAAATTAAATGCATATTCCTGCTTTTTGAATTAAAAAACCTTCATTTTTCGATAACAACAAAAAAGAACTTTGTTTAGTAGTATGGTATAGAAATTATATTTCACAAAGCCACACAATGGAACAGTTACAAAAGCATCGGAAATTGCTGTGAACAAGGTATAACAACCGCTTACCTCCCGGAGGGGTAAGTATACAAGTTGGGGATACAGGGGGATACAAGTTGGGGAATCGAAAGGAGGATCTAAAAAGTTGAAGGTTTGAATAGAATTCATGAATTGGATGGACCATTAAAACTAGAATCCAGTAAAACACTCAAGTGTTGTATACACGAGGCGCATGCTCGAGACATAATTGATTCGATACTCAGTTAACATAAGACATTGAAGGCGACAGAAAGAGATCATTTTGTCGTTTTCCAAATTCAAACTCTTCAAATGGTAAGGCAATTACGAATGATAACGGACCAATTTTAAGAAGATTGCGCCTGCTCACGAAGAGATCTCAGAAGACTTTGACTTTGAAGGACACAAACGTGCTGATGCCATTGAGTCCATCCTCTTGTTGAACACCTGTGGAGCGACTCGTGTAATGAAGAGCCTAAGCTTACGTTGAAGCTTCAACTTTTTTAACGGCTATAGTCTAAAATATATTTTGCAACTAGAATAGCGACCCCCTGCTTCTTGCCAGGACCAACTGAGAGCCTCCGTTTGTGTGTTCTCTTGTGTTTTATCGCCATTCAATAGCAAACTTGTTCCTCGCGGGAAGATCAAATCGTACGTTATCTCGTGAACCGGTTTGTGTTTTCGACCGCTCTTTTGTACAATTGGCTTATGTGATACCAAAAACGATCGTTTTTTCAAAGGCTCATCAAAGTTACCTGCAAAAGACAGCGCTCAAACGATTGAAGATCTATTTGGACGGATGTGATAGGCCGGTAACCGGGTTTGCACAAAACGATCGTTTCGGTGTAAGTGACTACTGGTGACACGCTGTGCGTTCAAATGGAGTATGATGTGCTCTGTAAGCAACAGTGATTGTAGAGACGAGAGATGTGCTAATATGGGGAGTATAGTTGAAGCAGCAACGGTAGTATCACCAGCGTCGATGAGTGAGGAAAAGTCATCGAAGAGCGTAAGGATGTTGCTCCACATCTCGTAAACGAAGGGTAACAACAACCCTTGTTGAATTTGAATCAAGAAACATACAAAATCATTATTTTGCGACGACTACAAATCGCCAAAAATGTAAAAAAAAACATTTTCTATTATTCATACAGGGTGTGGCAGGGTAACTTTACGATTTAAAAAAGTTGACTATTTAAACATAAACAGAAACAGATTATAATAATCTCATTTGACATACCATTTTAACTTCTCTTTCTTCGATATGGTATTATCACACAAACCACTTTTTCATCATTTTCTAATTATCCGTCCCGTTTCTGGCCTTTGCATCGTGAGAGGATACATTCAGGGACAGTACTGCCCATACTCGTATATGAGTCCCATTTGCAAAAGCACCATTTTGAGAAAATACCGATTGAACATTTTTACATTAGATATTGTTTTGCTGTAATTAGTGATACAAAATACATGATTGGTTGATCACAACTTTTATATTGTAACATAAACATTCCGCTGAGAATGACATTTTATATAAAATACACGTTTTCAATATTAAAATGGTGAAAATAAACTAGATGGGACACGATATGCGGGTACTTTCGAAGGCGAAAGCAAAAGTACTCGCATATCAGTCCCATCCTATAGCATACTTTGTTTAACTTGCTCGTCAAAACGTCGATGTTCGGGTTTTCATTCCATACGGATATTTGCACTTTAACAGTGTATAATTCATTAAAAACACTTGAATTACAACCATTTGTTGGTAATTTTAATTACTTTATATTACAAAATTGTTGAAGTTTCAATAACTAGGACTTTTTTTTAAATTTAAGCAAAGTAATCATATATGGGACTGTTATGCGGGTACTTTCAATATGGGACGCAGTCAATTAGGTATTTTTTTCACATTAGCATGCACTAAATGGCCACTTTGAGATTTTTTTTGGAAAATATATGTAGGGGGGAGTAGGGGGGAGATTTGGTAACAGCTAGAACAACACGGATTGCTTACTACTTTGCGACTGACTGTCGCCCCGCACTTTCCGGGCTTTTATTCTTAATTCTCATAACCCAGCGGCACCCACCTTCGCACAGCGGCACCGCTCTCCGCTCTCTCTTTACATTCGGCCCTCCTGATTTTCCCCATTGTCCTCAAGGGGCCACCTAAGCTACTCAGTCTCATCCATTTCTTCATCAGCCGCTACACCTGACCACAGCTTTATATGATCCGCGCTAGTGGCCGTAACGTTTGGCCCCTCGCATGCAGCAATCTTCCTGACTTTGTAGCGCCCCTTCCTATTAACCTGCGTAATTTCGTAAGGTCCTAGGAAGTCACTCGCCAGTTTCTTCCCCGTGACAAACTGTGTACGCTTTATGGCTACTAAGTCTCCAACAACATATTCCGGCGCGGGTTTTCTTCTTTTGTCATATTGTCTTTTGTACTCTACTTGAGCCTTTTCGATTGCTTCTTTCGCTTCTAATCTTATTTCCTGACGGTCCGCCTCAAACCTTTCAATTAATTCTTCCTCTATCAAGTCTTTCAACTCGTCTCCCACTTGGTTTCGCATTTCTACTCCAAACATTATCTTGAAGGGAGTCTTTCTAGTTGAGGAGCTTACTTGAGAGTTTAAAGCTTGTTGAACTCGGGTAATCCATTTAAACCATTTGGCGGGATCCTCGATGGAAAGCTTGGCTAGAACTGCCAGCAATGTTTTATTCACCCTTTCTGCTTGCCCATTGCCTCGGGGAACACCGGTTGTGCTAACCACATGCTCAATTCCCTTATCCTTAACGTACTCTGCAAAAAGCGTTGATGTAAAGGCTGCTCCCCTATCACTGACTATGCGTTCCGGGCTACCAAAAACAGCTGACCAAATTTCTATTTTCTGAATCGTTTCCTGAGCACTGGTTGTTTTGGTTGGGTATAACCATACGAACTTGGAAAACCCATCCACCATCGTGAGAATGTACTTATACTGCTTTCCAGTAGAGTCCATGGGCCCTACGTGATCAAAGTGTATGGTTTGCAATGGCCGTTCTCCTTTAGGAATGGGATGTAGATACCCCTCTTTTTTCCCACTCTTTTTGTTAACCAGAATGCACGGTATACAATTCTCCACGATCTGCCTAACCTTCTGCTCCAGATGGGGAATCCAGTATTTCTGATTGATATCGTGTAACGTTTTCTTCACAGCGAAATGGCCATTATTATGCGCTTCCTTAATAATTTCTCTTTCCATACTCCTGGGGATCACTAGTAGTTCGTTTCCTTCCACTACCTTATACAAAACTCCACCTTTCAACGTAAAATCCTCATACGGTTCTTTAGAGATAAGTTCGAAAATAGCTTTAAGAGACTCGTCTTGTTTTTGCGCTTTACTTATACGAACGGTCGCTTCTGCAACAATGTGCAGCACTTGGTTAGGATACCTACTCAGGCAGTCCACGTGCTGTAATTTGCTTCCTGGACGGTGTTCCACCCTGAAAGTAAAATCTTGGAGGAACATTACCCAGCCTGCAACTTCTCTCGGGACATCCTGCTTTTGGAGCGTCTGCTTAAAAGCGATGCAATCTGTGATGATCTTGAACGGCATGCCTAAAAGATAAAACCTAAACCTTTTAACCGCCAGGTACACTGCTTTTGCCTCGAGAATGTAGCTGTGCAGCTTTGCCTCTCCAGACGTCGTCTTCTTACTCCAATAAATAACTGGATGCCACTTTCCGTCCAGCTTCTGCAGCATCATGCCTCCGAATCCATCCTTGGATGCGTCTGTGTGTAGTTCAGTCTCGGCGCCTCGTTCGTAGATTTTAAGCACTGGTTCACTTATTAACTGTGTTTTGAGCTTTTGGACAGCCTCGCGCTCGACCGCACCCATACGAAATTCCACATCGTGCTTTAACAGGTCTGTCAGTGGTCGGGCTATCAACGAGTAATTTTGTATGAATTTTCTAAAGAAACCGGTGAGGCCAAGGAATGATCGCACTGCCCTCACATCTTTAGGTATTGAAAAGTTCCGCACTGCACTTATCTTCTCCGCACCTGGCCGAATTGCTCCATTACTTACATAATGCCCTAGGAAATTAATCGCCGTTTGGAGGAATTGACACTTCTTCCATTTTATTTGCAACCCATACTCCGCCGTTTTCTCGAACACTAGTTCCATTTTGTTCAAACATTCCTCAGCGGTAATGCCGTGCACTATTATGTCGTCCATATACAGGTTCACAACACCAGTATGTAGCAACGGTTGAAACACATAATTCACATATCTTATAAAGACGGCCGGTGAATTGCAGAAACCAAAAGGTGCTCGCTTAAACTCAAATAGCCCCTCCTTGGTTACAAACGCGGTATACTTTCGGCTACTAGGCTCAATAGGCACATGGAAAAACCCGTTTTCCAGATCCATCACTGAGAAATATTTCGCCTTCTGGAGCTTTTCTAACACCTCCTCTATGACGGGTACCGGGAATCCATCCTTAAGTACCATCTCATTTAATTGTCGGTAGTCCACGCACATCCTATTGGTTCCGTCCTTTTTCTTCACTAGCACTACACGACTTGCGTAATCCGATGTTGACGGCTGAATTATGTCCTCTTTCAACCACACGTTCACTTGGTCTTTTATTATTTCGTTCTCCACATCAGGTAAACGGCGCGGAGCATGCCTAAATGGCACAGCTGCGTCGTTCACTGTTATTGTCATTTTTATCGGACACTTTTTTATTTCCGATTGGTCGTCGTCCCTGTTTGGCCTGATTCTCTTCAACATTTCCGCAACAGTTTGTTGGTATTTCGGATGAACTTGATACACCTCATTTTCTTCCTGTATGTTGTATATCCACTTGCTGTCCTCCAAAACTTTAGGTGCTATCGTGATTCCACAGTTACTGATGGTGTATTCAACCGACTCCAAGAAGTCCATCCCGATGATCAACTTCGCAGTTATAGCTTGGACCGGCACTACTGTAAGTTGAATTTCAAATACTTCGCCACCTATCGATATGGCAACCTGGGTTTCCTTGAAACCTTTTTGTGATATTCCACCAAGACCTCTCAGCATTCGTTCCGAATTTTCCCACACTTCGGGTTTTGTTGGCAGCTCCTCGAAAACGTCTTTTCTTATGAGCGACACTTCGCTTCCAGTGTCCACCAACGCTTCGAACTCTTTATTTTCACACGTCACCTGTATTGTGGGTAATTTCCTTTTGCTGGATCCTTCTGCTTTGGCACCGGCACACTCCACTGCATAACTGTTCCCGCAATTTCTTGCCTGATGCCCCACGATACCACACTTGAAACATGCCCTATTGTTGCCTGGCGTGTCTTTTTGCTGTTTCTTCGTGCACTCCTTCGCTCGGTGTCCCAATCCGTTGCAAGCAAAGCACCTCGGTCCGCTTTTGTTCACTAAACACTTCTGGGCCTCGTGCCCGACGTTTCCGCAGTTCTGGCAAACTCGTTTTTTCGTGCTTTCTGCTGCGGGTTGGTACTTCGGCCGGTGTGTTGGATTTTCACCATACTCGGCGATCTCCGCGGCTTCCGCGGCTACCGTTTCCATAAATCGGGAAAAAAGCGATACAGCCGGTTCATTGCTAGCACTTCTAAATCGTATCCACTCTCGTCGATAACTGGGGGGTAGTTTTTCCACCAATTCGTCCACAAGCAGCGGATTGTTTAGATGATCCTTCAGTTCACCAGCAACTAGGTGATCTTTTAGTTGCTTGACCTTTATTCCAAATGAAATGAAGGTCTCCGGGTGCCTCTCATCAAGATTTGCGGCCTTCCTCACCTGGTCTAGCATGCTTCTCAGTAGCTTCAACGGCCTGCCGAACGCATTCTTCAGGTCGACGATGATGTCCGGCACTGCTTCTGGGAAAACCAACCGCCCTCGCACTAGCTCTAGTGCCTCCCCTTCGAGACTGTCCATCAGCCGCTTGAGATTTTCCTGATGAGAAAATCCGCAGGCTTCGGTGGTCGACCTGAAGCAACTGTGGAACAAGGGCCACATCTCGGGTTGTCCCCCAAACTTGGGTAGGCTGGTATTAATGGCTTTACGCGCCGTGATCTGCTTTGCCGTAAGCTCCCGTTCTTGCTCACGCTCACGTGCGGGTTCCGACGAGCCCAACTGTTCGGAGAACTGCTGCTCCAGCTCCTCCATTTCCTTCCGGTGCTGCAGCCTCAGCTTGAGCAGTTCTTTCCTTATTTTAAGCTCCCGTTGGTGACGGAGCTTTTCCTCCGCGAGACAATCCTCGAGCTCCTCGTCACGTTCGAGCATTGTTTGGTCCGCACTTTGCTCCGTGTCTGCCTCCGACTGGTCCATTCTGCTGGGGCCAGCTACGGGTTCGTCCAACATCGCTCTGCTAGATTTCGACCCGCGTGTTATCGGCATACCACCTACTGCTACCCTCTTAACCCCGCTTCAACGACCGTTTGGCTCTCGGGCTTCGCACGCACCGCGTTACCCCGTCGACGCCTCGCTGTCCACCTAACTCCGCGCAGCAAATGCACTCCCGCACTTCTTTCCGACGGCAACTATGCCGTGCACCACGCGCCTTGCCGAAAGAATCTGCCGGACTTTTCTATGGACTACCACGAACTTCGACTTTCCTTCGCTTCGCCTTTATTGGTCACTCCGCACCAAAATTTATTTTGCGAACCGATCCCACTTCTGACACCAAATGTAGGGGGGAGTAGGGGGGAGATTTGGTAACAGCTAGAACAACACGGATTGCTTACTACTTTGCGACTGACTGTCGCCCCGCACTTTCCGGGCTTTTATTCTTAATTCTCATAACCCAGCGGCACCCACCTTCGCACAGCGGCACCGCTCTCCGCTCTCTCTTTACATATATTGAAAATGAACATTAGTCATGGGGCTAACTTAAAAGTGATGAAAAGTCAAATGGGACTGATATGCGAGTATGGGCAGAGTAGCTGAATGGTAAAAAGGGTCAGATGATCATAGGACATCCAGAAAAACATCGATAAGGTGAAGGAAGCGTTTGTGACCTCTCTCAGGCGTTCGGCGCGCAAGCATGCGGGAGAGATTTTGCCCAAAAAAACCCACTTATATCCTTGCAAACTCGCTGTGCTCAAGCAGTTGATAGAATGCGCTTTTTTCCCTCTGCAAAACTGTATGTGAAGGCTTTCTTCCTTGATGGTGTGATGTGAAATGACAAGCGCCCTCCTCTGATAAGGTTTTCTGTGACTTTTTATGGGCTTATCTCAAAACTATCCCGGGGTCTGGAACAGCCCAAAATCAACACACCCTACAACATCGATAACATCTAGTCCACATCTATTTGACCAATAATGTTATTTAAATTTCATAAAAAACACCAGACGACAGCCAACATGATATCGTCATGTTACCCTGTCCCCCCTTTTGAAACTCGTAGGAAAAAAGGATTTAGTCAAAGTAAACATTACGCATAAAATATCGAAATGTTGAAAAAGTTGCAAATAATGTGATAGCGCGAGTGCGTATAGTAATTCAGAATCAAGACTTGTTGCTGTGACTCACTTCTCTGCAATCAATAGTTTTGACTCATTCAAATGGCCGTTGATATTTACTGCATTAGTTTACATTGCTGGAGTTCTTTAACCGAACACAAACTTAAAAGAGACGCAAACACCGTGTGAAAAACTAAGTGTAATACATGTGATTCAATCCAGACCGTTGACTAACCAATGTTTTTATCTCTAGCTGTTGCCAGAACAGCTATTCAACTGATTGGAGCGAAAATAGGGTAACTGAAAGCTAACATGTAAATAAGAGAGCATTGGTGATCTTGCGAAGCATCGATGTTGAACTAGTGAAACCATTGCTGTGACAGTGCGTAGTAAATCGTGCATATAGTGGCCAAACAATTGCAATAATGCAGCAGCTGAAGCTTTTACTTTGTGTTGTTATCATACGCATATCATCCTTTTCGAATGGTAAGCAGTTTTTGGTGGCAAATTTGGCCGATTGATAAACAATTTTGTTTGGTATCGTGTAATCATCCTTTGTTAAAGCGTCAAACGAACTCATCCACATAATTGGACCAAAACTAGTGGCAGAGTACAGCGATACAAGGCTCACGTGTTCCGGTCCATACGCAGAACTTAAAAATAGTTCTGTGGAGTGGTTCTATACAAGCATGCAGCAAGGTCACTATCAGGTATGAATAATATTGACTGAATATGAATAATTTAATGATTTCGTTTAACCTTTTTTCCACACGTTTGCCAATGTACATTTACAGCCATTAGCTGCCGATGGAAGCTTTTCACTACCAATTCGAAACATGTCCAGGAACGACGTCGGGTATTACAAATGCTGCCTCAAACAGGACGGTTCCCAGTGTGCACACACTGTTTTAACGATGATATCCGTCCAGGCAGGCGACCTCAAAATCGTATCAAACGCAGAAAGCATAAATGGTTCCCTAGCCGTGCCAGGAAATGCTTTTACAGCCTCCTTTGTTCACCCACCGAGCAGCCGAATTTCGTGGAGTATCAGAAACAACGCTGGATACGATTGCAAGTCCCGCCACAAGGGAGCATATACCTGCCGCGAGATGTTTACCAAAACCAACAAAAGCCTTCTAATACAAAACTTGGAGTTCAAACACAGCGGTTGGATGACGGTTACAGGCGATGTTGAGAATACGACCGTCACGTATCACATCAACCTTGTTATTCACGGTAAATTTATGTTATAGTTATCAGCAATCGCCATGACTAATACGCCTCGATAACAATGTGTATTTTTCGCTTTCTACATAGGAAAACCCCACAATTTGCGCATGAAAAACGTCTCCGTTCTGAGGGGCGATGATTCGGTGGAATTCGGTTGCCAGGGAGAAGGATACCCGCGGCCGTTATTGGATTTCAGTTTCACTCCGTGTCCATCACTTGATTGGAACCAATGTCAAGCAAGAACAAGGTCGATGGACATCTTGAAAGCTATAAATTATGTATGTATTTCCTGGATAACTTTGTTACTTATTGCCTGAAAATATGAATCATACAAACAATCATCATTCTTTGCATTCTACATCGAAACAGTTAACATATGCTTTATCGCTTTGGGCTTCCATTTTTTTAAATTATTTTGGTAAAAGAGTAAATGAGTTTTCCATTATTTTTAATAAAAAAAATATTTATTTTTTTATTTTTTTAAATTAAATGTTTACTAATTAGACTACTTCACCAAACGACACGATTAAATTCCATGTCAAAGCAAATTTCGAGCTACCATCCTGGCCCGGAATCGTTCGCTGCACCGCTACAAATATCGAGGGAACTGCGTCAACCGAATCACTGCTGTTTCTACGCAACTTCGAACAAAAAATGATACTGGATGTCACCTCCCCGATCGGTGCCATTTACGATAATGAACGGGTAGACGTTCGGTGTCGGCTCGATAGGTACGAGTTTACGAAGGAAATAACACTTAGCTACAATAGCTATCGCAAGAAGCTTCCTGATATGGAGGCAGAGGGTGAGAATCGATACTATTGGGAGGCTATTCATACCTTGCCTGGAACACTCAACTCGTCCGAGGATAACGAGGTAGAGTGCCACGGTGTATTACGGAATGGAGCAGCGATGAGCGAGAAGCTCAAGATTACTGTAAGGCACCCGATTGCACCGTCGATTGCAACGATCGATGGAAAAAACTCAGGCATAGTTCCGATCAAACGAGGCAAAACTTTACCCCTATTTTGTAATGTCTCCGGTGATCCTACACCAGGGATTAGTTGGTCAAAAAACCTTATCGATTTGCACAACAATGGTTCCTCTATAAGTGCAACCCTTTTGCCAAACGAAAGTCTTAGTAATTACCGGTGTGAGGCACGAAATCGATTTGGGAATACCTCATACATATGGGAAGTAACTGAGGAGCGTTTGGAAGCCGGTACCAAGCCTATCTGGAAGATGATACTTCCAATCCTGTTTTTGATACTTGTATCCGTCAGTATCTGCTTAATCCAACCCGCAATTAGAACAAAATCACAAACTGTATCACCCTTATCAGAAACGAAGCAGGAAGAGACGGGAAATAGCATTCCGCCTGAGTTTGAGTTTGCACGGAATCGGCTTACGCTGGGAAAACAGATCGGCCAGGGACAGTTTGGCGTGGTGCTGCTGGCAACTGCAAAGCATATCATTGTCAACGAGGCTGTTACGAAGGTAGCGGTAAAAATGGTTCGAAGCACCACGAATAAAACCGACGCACATGAGGCTCTAATCAGCGAGTTATTAATACTCGTCAGTATTGGACAGCATTTGAACGTTGTTAACCTGTTGGGTGCCGTCACAAAACACGTCCAAAAAGGTAAGCGATGGGCGAGACTGTTGACTTTTCCAGTTGTACTTACTAAACGTTACCTTTCTCGACAGCCGGAACGATGTTAATATTTGAATACTGTCCCTACGGATGCCTGGAGCAATATTTACGCGAAAATGCTTCAAAATTCATCGATTGCCAAGACAATCTGGAGCAAACTTGGCAGTACTTCCTGAAGCAAGAACACGCTGACCCGAACGACGACGGCAAACGAGCCTGCAAAGAGTTCCGGACCACGGATTTGATCTGCTGGGCGGCACAGGTAGCGAACGGCATGGCGTACCTGGCCGACAGAAACGTTGTACACGGTGATCTGGCGGCCCGTAATGTGCTTCTCTGCTACGACAACATCGTCAAGATCGGCGACTTTGGACTGGCCCATATCGTGGAAGTACCCGGACAAACGTTCAAACGAACGAACAATCGACCGCTTCCGGTCAAGTGGTTGGCCCTGGAGAGCCTCACCGAGCACGTGTTTAGCACCAAAAGCGACGTCTGGTCGTACGGCGTGGTGTTGTGGGAATTCTTCTCCCTCGGAGCGATACCATACCCAGGCATATCTGCCAACGAGTGTTTCCTCTCTAAGATCCGTGATGGGTACAGGATGGATAAACCAAAGTACGCCAGCGAGGAAATTTTCGACCACATGATAACATGCTGGTACGTGAACCCCCAGAGGAGACCGTCTTTCAAGGATCTGGCTTCCTCGTTCAACAGTATGCTGCCAGCGGAGCTGCAAAACGTAAGGCAGTGTTAATGCTTCAACTCAAAAATGTGTAGTTCATACTTTTGGTTTGTTTTTCTTTTTAACCTGCACCGAAAATAGCACTACATCACCATGAACGAGTCATACATGGAACCGTACAAACTGCTGAAGGCTGCCAATGATGCTTATGTTACCGCTCTCGGTGCACCATCCCAACCGGGTACTGATAGCGATCCAACCTCTTTTTTCGCTCCAATCCCAGGTAGTATGAAAGGCCAAATATTTTTCGGGTGCAACAAAATAGAATTTATATATTTTGTTTTCAGATTCAACTACCACAAACGTTCCGAAGCCATTTCAAACGTTTAATCATACTAAACCGCATAGGCAAACCAGCAATGATAGCGAGCAATCATTCGCGGTGATGGCTTAGCAGCAGAAACCCATTACATAAAGGTAATAAATTTAGAGAAAAACACATTACGAACGAAAAAATAGGAAATAATTGGTAATCAAGAGTATTATTGTTGGGGGGTCCGCGATAGCCGAGCGGTAGCGCCGGTTAGAAAATCGGCCCTTGAGCGTCGGGGCTCACCACCTCGACGGCGTGGGTTCGAATCCCAACCGAGACCGGACCCTCCCCTGTACGAGAGGACTGACTATCCACGTACAACAGGGAAACAAGTCTCGTAAGCCCTTAACGGGCAGGCATGACCAAGAGGTCGTTACGCCAAGAAGAAGAAGAGTATTATTGTTGTTCCAAAAGGACCGTATGTGAAGACACATTGACGACTCAGCGAGAGTTTGTCAAGTGCACATTAAGGATCGTCGCCGATCTAAATTATATTCAAAAAGGACTTGCAGAGAATCAACTATTTCTTAAAAAAAAACGCATGTTTGAGTATGTATCGAACTATAATCATAGTTTAGAAACTGTGATTTAAAATACGAAGATATTGTAAATTGTAAGGGTTATAATGCGAATAAACCACCGGAAGTATATCAACCAGAACTTAACCGCTCTGTTGAAAGAATATAACGGGAAGCTATGTCCAAGGTGCATAAATATATTCATACAACTTGAGTTTATGCATCTTGATTATGATTTCTTCGCACTGTTTACCATTATCACATGTTGTTGGTTGATCAGTTATGTTTTGACTAGCCTCACAGAAGAACCAGCCTTCCACATAGTTCTCGTTATTTGTTAGATTCAACTTATTGATATTCACTTTCACTTTGTAAGCTTTTTCCAATGGCTGCTCCATTGGCCGGAAAGCTAGCGTTCGTGACCGGTACGTTCGAGGAACCCGGGCGGAAACGGAGCATAATAACAATATCTTACGTAAACAGGGGCCGGTTCCGGAATCGGACGTGCGACGAGCAAACTCTTATCGCGCGAAGGGGCGATAGTCGTCGCGGTGGATCGGAATGTGCAAGCAGCACAGGAAACGGTAGCGGCACTGGCGAAACCCGAAGGAGATGCCAACAATGCTGCCTACGAAATGGATGTCTCGTCCAGCGAGAGCATTGATGGTGTTCTGAAACAGGTGCTGGAGCGCTACAAGCGCCCCCCGACGATGGTCGTCAATTCGGCCGGCATCACGAGGGACAACTTTCTGCTAAAGATGCCCGAAACGGACTTCGAGGCGGTGATTGATGTGAACCTTAAGGGCACGTGGCTGATGCTGCAGCGGTTTGGCCGTGCGATGATCGATCACGGAGTAGGCGGATCGATGGTGAACGTGTCATCGATCGTTGCGCGTACCGGCAACATGGGCCAATCCAACTACTCGCCGAGTAAGGCAGGCGTTGAAGCGATGACGAAGGTGGTTGCGCGAGAATTTGGTCGTTACAACATCCGCGTGAATGCGGTCGTGCCCGGCTTCATTCATACCCCGATGACGGGTACGGTTCCACAGAAGGTGAAAGACATGATGATCATGCAATGTGCCTTGCGCCGATTCGGCAATCCAGAGGGTAGGTCGAAAATACGAATGCGGATGCAACATCATTCTATAATCGTTTTTCTTTTCCACCTGCAGAAGTTGCCGAAGTGATTGCCTTTTTGGCATCGGAAAAAAGCAGCTACGTTAATGGCACTTCGGTTGAGGTAACTGGCGGCTAGACACCCGTATTAGATCTTCGTGCACATACAGGGATTTTTCAAAAACTCAACTACCTCTTTTAACGTATTGTTGTTTTGCTACAAAAGCCTAGCTACCTCGTTTTCTATATTAATTCTAAACATCACCGCAACTGTGCATTTATCACCAAACAAAGGCTAAGCCTCACAACTATTTTCTCAATATTCACGGAATAAAACTTTTTTTTCGTCTTTAAAAGAACAAGCAGATTTTTTTAACAGCTGAAAGATAACGCATTGAGGAATAAAAGTAGACAAAAGAAATACTTATCTCACAGATAAGGCTGCCATCCGTGGAACAGTTGGCACAAATTGCGCTCGCTGGTCGCGCTGAAGATCAGCTTCTGTACCTGACCTTCAACTGACATAAACTTATCATCCTCCTTCCCGTCCAGTTTCTTCTTCACTTGCATGAGGGCATGCTCGGCCGTTACATTGATGCTCAGCTCAGCGTACCCCAGGCCCTCCTTGCCTGCGATAGGAGAATCCGTCAGTTCCTCCGATATTTGCTGCTGATTGGCTTTCTTGTTCGCCAGGACGTTCCACGAGTACAACGGATCGTACAACAGCACCTCCAGGATAGTTAGTATCGGTGCCTGATTATTACGCAGAACCTCCATTGTCTTCTCGCATGATCTAAAAAAAATCAATCAGAAGGTTAATACGTTGCCAGGTTATAATCAGAATTTTACATTTATCCTTACTTTTTAAAGACACCCTCCACGCCGCTTATGCCCATTCCATCAACAATGTCCCGCGTCAAACGGAACGGAATGGTCTCCGACGTCGGTAGGTTCTTTCCCATTTCGAAGGCTATGCCAAAGTCTATGTGAATCACCTCAGCCGTACGCTTGTCGATCAGAATGTTCTGCACGTGGCGGTCGCCAATGCCGAGAATGTGCCCGATCATCGAACTAGTGGCTACACTCTTCGTATAGTTTTGGCGTCGCTCAAACCACTTGCCGGGCTCCAAATAATGTTCGAGAAAATAGTACCGAAACACTGGCTTAATCTTACGGCAGATGTCCAAGTAATTTTGCAGCTTCTTATCCACCGTCATTCCAGGCTGGGCATTCTATAAACAAATGAATAATAGCGTTGTGTTAATATAATTGCCTTACTTCAATTATTTTCTTCATGAGACGTACGTTAGAGTACTTTTTCCGTGCCACCGACGGTTTGTAATCTTCCGGTCGGTACTTTTCATGCCCTTGTGTCAACCATACACCAATCGGAACCGTATCATTGCACCATTCCAAGATTCCACTCTGCCTGGATAAAGGAACCACTTTGTAGGTCTTTATCGAGAGATTCCGGTTCGCCGTTTCCTTATCGTTACGCAGTAAAATGTTTAGAATTCCAAACACCTGCTGCATGACCGCATCCTGGCGCATATCATCCTTGCCCTTCAGGAGCTGCGTTCGTTCCACACCGTCCGTGCATCGACATTTGAGCTTTTTCGGTACATTGATCCCACCAACACCGACTATTTTCGGATCCCATTTCGACACACCCTTCACCAGATGCTTATAAGAACCACTCTTATTCACCGGTAACTCGATCGTGGGACAATGAATCCGATCCAGGTTCGTCAAACGACGCAACGGATCTCTCTCGGTCATGGTGTACTCTTGAAAGCTGGGATTCTTTGAGATGGACTTATTGGCCAGGTCAATCAGCGCAAGGTTCATTCGATTCATTTGGCCAACAATATGCTCGATTGATGGTATATTTTTAAGTTTTTCGTACAACGCCTTAGCCCCCAGCAAACGGCCATCATTTTCAGGTACTCTGTGAAAAACAAAAAGCTACATGTAACACACCCTTCATTCATCTCTTCTCGCCAAACGGAGCTTACTCATTCGGGGGCAGATCCTTGAAGGCGTACAGTTGTGCAAAGACGAACGGAAGTGTGTGATGCGGATGGTCGGTTCCGCAACGGAGTAGAATGCCGTCGATCAGTTTGCCTACGCTTCCGGTCACGCTCAGTCGAGCCGTCAGCTGTGGAAGTACTGCGATAAATTTATGCGACGGTATCTGATCTATGGATTCGGCTAAAATTTCCTGTATCTGAACTATATGTTGATTGCTCAGCCATAAGGCGAGAATCCGAAAGATCACCGTATCGCTCTTGATCGTGTCTTCTTTGGCGAACAGTATGTAGTTCGCCAACGCTAGCTGCAGGTAGTTCAAACGCTCCGTTTTGACCGTATCCGTTGCTTTCTGAGCGCGTAGCATATTTTTTTGCGTGAAAGTGTATTGTCGAGAAATTTCTTTACGCCTTTGCTCATTAGCCCCAACACCTTCTTGCTTAAGGCGTTCTATTTCTGCTTTCATTTTAACGATATTCTGCTGACGCAATTCCCAATCTTTCGAATGCAAAAATTTGTCCAACTGTAAACACAAAAGCAAAAGTTTTATAGCTCGTCTACAATAGCAGCTTGCCGAGTCTTACCCTTCCCAACTCACGATCCGCATATTTGGCCACCGTATACAAGACGGTAAAGTTTCGTTCACTGTCGAAACAACGGTGATCAATCGCGATGGCCTCTGTTGCCGTCTTTCTCGATGCCAAAGCTTGTGTGACACATTGTTCCGATTGCTGAAAATAATCCTGATACAACGTGTAGACCTCCTTTGTGTGGCTTTCCGCCATAAATTCACCGTACACACGGCAAGCGGTTGCGTTCACCATAAGATTGTTATATCGCTGGTTTTCCATCACCTCCAATGCGAGCTCGCAGGCAAGCTTCCGATCGCCGAGCGACCAGTTCAACTGGGCATCTTCCAGCTGTACGAGTGCTTTCACGTTCGGTGGCAATTCAAACTCGGTTGCAATGCGAATGTTCCGCAGTGCGCTGTCATGGTATCCTCCAAGACGCGATTCGTGGATCAGTAGCACCAGCGTGTTGTAGATTGCCTGCGGAACCCATTTCCGCTTCGCACGAACTCGAGCGGTGTTGAAAATGCACAAACGTTGCGATAGCAGGCGCTCCATCAAACCGAACTCGCTGTACGGTAGCTTATCCTGCGCGTCCCATTGATTAAGCAGGTCCTGTTCGCAATCGATTTTTCGGAAAAATTGTATATCTGCGAAATCCTCTATCTGCTGTAACTGCCTAAGACGACACAATCCGTGGTAGATATGTTTCGTCGACTCGGTGCTAGTCAGTTTGAACATTTCAACGATCGCACGCCGTCCGTCTGAAATTGCGCTCTCCACGGCTAGGTCATCCTTCAGCTCCAGACACTTGAGAGCTTTATAATGGGCCCGCTCGAACAGTTCCGAATTAATGGTTAATGCGCTTTGACCCTCGCTTTTACCAGCATCCATTCTTTCGGCATCGATAGCCAGGCTCCAGTCGCCTAGACGCCACAGGCACTCGTAATCCACCTTACTCGGTGCATTCAAGGACCGTGCCACACCGTACAGGCTGCATTTTTTCGAAGCATGGGCCAATGATTCGGCCACATTTGCATCATTTGGCCGAAAACCAAAGGAAGCATCCAGAAATAGCAACGATGCAGTGTGGTTTTGCTGTAAGCTGTAGTACTCGGTTCGTTCCAGTATTGGATCTAGAAATGCTTTAACGGCATCGTAAACCCCAATCGCTTGATGACAAAACTTCATGATGCCGCCCAAGGTGCGCTTTGCTGTCGCTTTGGTGGGTCCTGTCGTTGCTTTGGAGTTTGTTGCCGTAATTTCAGCATTGTACCATAGTTCAGCGTAGAGGATCGCTTTAAAGTGAGCTTGGCAGTACTTCGATGCTTCCGCTATCGGTAAATAGTCCAGTTTGATTTGATGCTGTGCGAAACTGAAAAAGGTAGTGAATTAATTAAAATAACTGAAACCATTTGGACATGCAGTGATTTTTTGGTGTGAACAGCTAAACACCTACTGCTGATTATGCACACGAACGCATTCCACAATCGTTAGCATCAGCTGCACAGCTTTAGGATTATTGAACAGCTTCTGTGAATCCGTTCGATTTGCGCCAAACTTTTCAAAGAATCGATTTAACTACAAACATACAAGCAGGAATCGATTATGAAATAAAGTTGACAAAACAATTCATTACATCTCTGCTCTTATAACCGAGCTAGTGTGGACAATATATCAACTTACAAACAGGCCGATTTCGGTATCCACGGATGATTTGGACAGCTTCAATGAAATCTGCATGAGCAGCGGAACCAGTTTTACGGCGAACGTTTCTTCCTGGCCGACCAGCGCTTTCAACATGGTATTATTCAAAGCACATAACAGCGCGTTAGCCAATTCTTCTACAAACATCCGAAAATCTTTTTCTTCATTCTCAAGCAATGCCGTTAGTTTTGGTACACTGCCATAAGAAAACAGCGTGACTTCAGCAGACGATGTTCCCATAAACGGGCGAAGGGTCGGCAACGATTCTAAAAATCGCAATTATCAAAATATTGTTTTAATCTTTAGTCATTTCTTAACTTGTATTAATTAAAGCTCGTACCACCGATTGAGTGGAAGGTTTTTCCATGTAGCAATTGGTAAGCAATCTGAGACGCTACACGCCCGACGGTGACATTTTTACTGGTCAACAGAACATTCAACTCCATAAGGGTGGTTTCGGCAGTTTTTTTAATGGCATCTTCCAGATTAGCAACCTTATTAACGAAAGAAAACGGTAAAAAAACGCTAATTTTTCAAATTTAATCAGCTTATCATTTACTTACCGAGTCGTAAGCAACAGTTTCCACTTCTGACTTGAGCAGCATGGTCCCCAAATCGATCGGCCCCACCTCACCCAAACAACGCAGCGCTTCAACTGTTCTCTGGAAAAGAATAGACGCATGAGTAGAATAGTTTTCGCTTTGCCATAGGTAAGATATTACCTTATCGAAAGTGGAGCTCCGTACGAGTTCTATTAAGGTATAGATTAACCTATTTAACACGCTGCTTTCATCGTTGCTCACACTCTGAATGGAAAGTTTTTGGCAAATGGCTTGTAATTCGTCCTTCTTAGAACAAAGCTAATGAAGCAAAACAGAACAAAACTGGTTTTGACGATCATGAGCATAACACAAACTTAACAAAGACCTACCAAAATTTTAAGCGCGACCAAATCCTCATACCGTATGTTTGGCAACTGTGTCAAACCGTCGATCTCCCTTGCCAAGGATACTGTTTTGCCATGTGCCGATTTTTTCCATGCAATTATTTCCCGCAGCTCCGCAAAGCGCTCATCGGCCGGTAGATAGTTCAACTTTGCGATCGCATCCGCGAACGTATCCACATGCTGCACGATCAGTAGCCGCAATAGGGAAAGAGATTTTTGTGCCACTTTAGACGTCGGTTGCTCACGCACTTCCGTCTCAAGCAGGGACGACACGATGAAATTAAGATGCACGGAAAGCATTGCTCCAGCATCGGTGGCCGTTACCAGTAGCGCTAGAAACCGACCGAGACTGTTCAGCGTGGCCAAACGAAGCGCCGGTAAGGTGTTTAATAAATTGCAGAGAAAGTAGACAACGTCACGCACCAGGTACGATTTGAATGATGTTTCCTCCTGCTGCATAAAGTACTGCTGTAAATCCTCAAAAAGCACCGTGTAGTGGAACAAATGGACCATCTTCTGTTGTCGCTCGTCGGTGTCCCAAAGCCAGCGTTTCACTTCCATTAGGGTACGTTCGATTTGGGCGGAACTTTTCAAGCAAAGGCAACTGGGCAGCGAATACATTGGGCCGGTCGAATCGCTAATACATTCCTTCAGATGTTCCAGTGCTTTGACGTAGATTGCCTTGGTGACTGTGACCGCTTCATCGCCGAACCTTGGTACATCTTGCTCTAGTAACAATCTCAGCTCGTCGCTATCGTGCAGACGGTAGGTGATGTATTTGAGTATGCCAAGAATATGCGTATTCAGATCTACCGACCCCAAGAAAGAAGCCATCGCCTTGTGCATATTCTCCGCCATCTTTGTGTACTTCTGAGGCATCCCTTCGCACTTTGCATAGTGTGGTAACAAAAATGATACGCATTTCGGGACGACTGCCTGTACCAATTAAAAAGGAAACTTTCAGTAGAAAAAAATGGTCACCAGATTCAGAACACCGATGCCGATTGCATACCTTCATCATTGCGGTTGGTTCTACTCGGATGGACTCACAAAACTTTTGAAACTGCTCCGGGTGTATACATAGCATCACGAAGGCTAGATTCTTTCGTTGCATATGCACGAACTCCTCGAGAGAGCTAGCATTTCCAACCAAACGGTAGGGAAAATTCTGCAATTTATAGCCTCTCGTTAGCCACAGCTCCAGCACCGTATCCATATCACTTTGGAGCACTTTCTTTGCGTCGATTCCACTGCTCTCGCTAACCAATCGCACCAGAGAAATGATTTTTTCTAAAACAAAAGCATCCAATATCATGCGTTTGAAATAAGCAAATGAAATGGTGATGTTTCGTACCATCGGAAACATTCGCCACGTAAACCAGCACGATCAGATCGCGTAATGCTCGCCGTCGCATCACGTAGCTGACGCTAAACGCTCCCAGCAGCAGCTGTATGTAGGTACTGATGGAATTCAGCTTTTCGTCCACGCTGTTGGTCTCGAGCACCTCATCAAACTGTACGTTTCCGTACAGGGCGGATTGAAAGTCGTAATAATTACTCGGAGCTTTTGCCTCCTCTCTGTAGGCCCATTCGGGTTGCAGAAAGTGTAGCAGAGTACGCGTGGCTTCCATCTTGATCCGGTAGCTTGGGTTTCCCAATAGAGGTACCAGTACGGAGTACACTTTCTGGTGCAAGTTGGACTCCAAGTATTGTGGGAATGCTTTCAGCAGGAACTTAATCTGGGCCACTATTTTTGCCTGCAGGTCAGCCGAATAAGTACGGTTGGCACACTTCTTGGTAAACGAGTACAGTATGGTAGCTACAATTTTTTCCATATCCTCAAATGGGCTTACAAACATCACGAGATCTGCAAAAGAATCGAAATGTGAGGCATTAACTTAGGATTACCTATTTCATTACTTAATTTGCTGCTATAGTCGAATTGGAAACATACCTGCGTACAGCGTGATGATAACTTCGGTTACGGCCACATTTGTATGGTGCTGCTTGCATACATCTATGAACTGTCTCGATACCCAGTCGGCAATGAATTCGTGGGAGGGCTGGCGCAGCAAAATGCGGCACAGGTCGAACACGCAGAACAGATCGATGTTGCTGTAAGTATTTAGCTCGATGCTGTTCAGCAGGTCGTATGCTTCTTCCGAATTCACTCCATCGTATTGCAAATAGTGCGCGATGATATGCAGAAAGCATCGTTTTGTGCGTTGTTCGTGCGAAAGATTTTCTGCATTTATCACTTCTGCGAACTGCGAGTCAGCACCTGCAGTATTATCTATCTGTGCCTTCGTCCAGCGTAACACAGTAGATACGTCCAACTTTTGCAGAATTTTACGTACGCTAGCATGATGTGGACCACGGAAAATTGCCAACAACCGATTACCGATCTCCGTCAGTTCGCTGCTGCTCAACGAAGCAACGTTCTCCAGCAAACGCTGCAAACCCAGTACGATCTCTTGAAACTTAAACTGCACTTTCTTGGCCAACAGACATTTATCGCATTGTGCCTCGTCGTACGCACCGTGGAGCAGCAAGACGTTCAGAATCTCAAGGTACAGCTCCATATCGTAGCAGAGGTTAACCAGAGCCATCGCTAGCATGCCACTGTTGTCCGGTAAAGTATGCTTTTCGAAATTGATCGCTTTGGTAAGCTTCTCGAACAGTGCTTCGTTTACATTGTACGTGACCTCAAGAGACGGCTTACTTTCAATTGTTTGGCAAATGTCAACATCTTCCATCGTGACCAGCTCGTCTACATTCTGCCACAGCAACGTCTGTTCCAACGATTTCAAACGATCCTCTTGTTCGTGGAAACTTGCTCCGTGCTTTTGCGCTCGCTTACTTAGCTTCTCCTGTTTTTTCTCATCATCGTTCTCACTAGAATGTTTGGCCACAACAGCGAGCACCGATATCTTTGCCAGCAGTTTTGCGTCCAACCGTTCCTTGGAGTGTAGGATCTCTTTCGCCTGGGACTCACGGGTTTGTGGGAAAAGGTAATTGAACAGTGGATCCAACACCTCGTCTACACTTCCCAAGCACTCGACACTGGCCAACGTTTCCAAGATGACCTGCACCGTAGCGACGTTTACGTTCGTTTTCTTGATCGCATGTGTGTAGAAAGCCTTCAGGACGGTTCCGGACAGGAAACTGATGTTCGGATATTTGCGATGTTTTATGAGCAGCTGCAAAAGAGCATTGCTTTCGGCAGACTCTTTTGCTGCCGTACTAGTGCAGCCACGGAACGTCGTGGTCGTTATTTTGGTCCAACGTTCCCGACAGAATGCCTCATCGATCACCGAGCCGATCAACGAACGGAATGTGTCCGTCTGTTCAAACTCCAGCACTACACGGGAGCAGCGATAAAAAGCTTGCTGCTGTTCCGGCATTTGCAGAGACGGCTGTATATCGCAAAGTAGTTGTAGCACGGTTGAATAATCTTCGCCTTGCAATGCACCATGGTGTCTATCCATGACATGCGAGGTAATAACGAACCTGCAGACAGGGAAAACCACAAGTTTTAATTTAAAATTAAAAATGAAGACCGTATCGCAAAACCTACCAGCGCCAGTCGTGATGATTCGAATCATTAATAACCAGATCGATTAAGCTTTGCAGCTTGCTTGAAAGCTTCACCTTTTTGGATGCCGATCCTTCGGAGTTGCTATCTTCCAGGATACCTTCATTCCAATAAATCTGCAATGAATTAAAGGAAATAAATTGAAAATATTGAACGGATATGCAGTTCTTAAAAAAAATAACCTAACGCCTACCGTAAAACACAATCGTGCGGCAAAGTCGATGAATCCATCGGTAAATTTATTCTCTCTGGCCCCACCAGCAGCGCTATATGATGTTGAATGATTCGCTTTCAACTCGCACGTGACGATGTAATAATACTGGCGCAAACTTTTTTTGCGTGCTGCCTCATCAACTCCCGGCGAAAGAGCTACATCTTTGGCAAGTCTTTCGGCAGCAGACAGTTGTTTTCCATCCGGGAAAAGGATAATCAGTGACAAATGCATCAAACGGAAAAGTACACTTTTCTGCTCGGCATCCATCTTGGCCTCGTATGCCTTAATTGTGTACGGAAGAAAGGAGTCCAGGAACTTTATAACTTCAGTCCTGCAATCGACGGCCAGCTGTGGGAAGAAGCAATGAGAGGTAATGGTGGGGACCAAAATAACACATGGGAATGTGTTAACCTACATCTTGCACTATATGGCACGCGACTCTCATTAGTTCGTGAAGCACTTTCCCTTTTTCCGTTTGTCGCACGTAATTAATCAAATTCGGGAGATATTCAACCAGCATGGAAGACAACGAACAATTGTCAAGAAACTTCCTCACGGATGATGACAGGCAAGCCACGGCAACCTGTCTTGCGATTTGATTTTCATCCATGATTTCAAAACTGCATTCGAGTATCTCTGAAAACAAAAAAACAAAAATGTAGAGATTAATAATTACCCTTCGGATTATGTTCGAACGTGCAGTTGCAAACCTTTCCATTCTTCATAACTAACTGGAGTTAGATCCCATTTCGAGGACAGCACGTACTTATTCAGCACTTGCAGAAAAGGCACCCCAAAGGTCGACCGTACGGATGGCTCCTTCAAAGCTCTCACGGACGCGCCAATCAGCTGACTGTACTGGAGCCGTGGCGCATCACGGTCCATTGCCAGCTCCACAAGCTTCAGCAGAACGACGAAGTAATCGTTATTCTTGCCCTTTGCCGATGCGGCACTAGAGCCACTCTGTACGAGAATTCCCTGGTACACCGCATCGAAGATGTCGCCCCATTCGGTATTGAAGCTGTCCGAGTCCATGTACTCAAGGAATACGTCCTCCTGGTTGCTCAGAATCGCTACCATCCTGCTGAATGCCTTGTGACGCATGGTGAGCTTTTCGGAGCGCATTTCAACCTGCAAGCCGCATATTTCACGATCCAGCACGGACAATCCTCTCTCCGCGCAGGAAGCCATTCCGTGGCAGATTAGGTTTCAATGTTATGCGTATCTAAAGGGACAACCAAAAAGTGATGGGAAATAAATGTAAAGTTTAAAGGTGTAGCTTCTCTATTCTTTATTACCTTTTCCTTTCAAACTCTGACTAAAACTCTCTCTGCTACAGCTCGTCGCTCCTTTTTATATCCTACCATTTCTATTTCCATGTCTACTCGATTACTTTTTCGCCCAACTCACACGGCCTTTCCTGACATTTCTTCCGCCCCGGAAGACCTATACTTTTCCTATACCAAATTGATAACATTAGCCTACCTGCAGAGTTTGAAAGGAAAAGGTAATAAAGAATAGAGAAGCTACACCTTTAAACTTTACATAAATGATTGAGTAAACCACGACAATGGTGTGAAAACTATTCTACTTTTCCAACTACACAGGTCTCGGTACACTTTTTCGATTTTAATCTTTTTTTTACTATCAGAGCGAATGATTAGGGCGTCTTTGATGCGAATACATAACGAAATTATTTTTTAATAAGATCTAACTAACTTCATACTCGTTCTAAACCCAATTTCAGTTGTGATATCTTATGTTCAGAAACGAATTATAAAAAAAATAGTTTGATTGCTTCGCGCATTTGAAGCATACTAAAACTGAAACAAACGATATTTTGGTTTATTGAGCGATTAAAAGTATTATTGCATATGTTTCACATAGTAGTCACATTCGACGTAATAATTCTTTTTCATTTGTTTTGTTTCACTAATCTATTACACGTGATAAATGCCGTTCGTATTGAAAAGTTAATTTTTCCTAGGATTACGACGTTAAAAACTACATTACACTACTTTACGATTCCTGCGATAGTTAAAACATTGTGGAAGAATATGATCCTTCTAATGTAAGTTGTGTCGATCTGCGGACATTTTGTTTTTCTATCTACGGTGCGTTTAGCTCTTAGCAACATTGTGAGACAGTAAGCAAAAAATGAGAACGCAAAGCGTTTGGTTAGCAGCGCGATGTAATAAATAAAAATTGTTAAACATGAATTAAATAAAAAGTGCAGCCCATTGCATCCTACATTGGTTAGAGCTACAACGTATATGCAGGTAGTTTTGCAATTTCTATGAAGCTAAACTGAACTCATCCTCCGAAACCTCAACATCAGTCTGTGAGTTTTTTTACGGAAAAAATTATCTTTACTTCAAGCCGGTACACAGAGTTACTGATTGTATGCCTTACACATGCGGACTGCTGCATAAAAATGTCGCCGCATTGTACAGTATAGGATTATATACGGATAAGAGTATAGTTTCAAACGATTTGCTCAATTCATAATTAGCTTTTGTTTTATTGTTCCTACCATAAAAATATTGCATCTGAAAAAATTAACGATAATTCACTGTACCTTTATTCCAATTACTATTATGAAGCGTGATAAAAATATTGTTTGTTATAGTAATCTGTTTCTGCTTTTGTTTTAAAACCAAATGTAAGAGTAATTCTTCCAAACATTTCTTCTAGCTGTCCCTTTCTATTTGAGTAACTTCCTTATTTAACAGTCTCTAATAATGCAAGGGTCACAGTTCTTGCCAAAATTAAACCCCCATTTGTCGATATCGATAAACATTAAATCCATTCACATGTAAAAAGAGAGCTTTAATACAGATACATCTTTATAAACGTACATGAGATATTTATGCACTTTTCAAGTGCAAAGCTTATATGCTACCAACGATCAGCAGAAGTGTCCCTTCATCGTTTCATCGTTCATCTTCATCGATACTTAAGAATATTTCTGGTAGAATCAAATCCATTTCCAATCAATATATTGCACAGTTAGTGATGCTAGGAAAAGGTATTTCATTGAAATTAAAAAGTTCTATACAAGTTTGTTAGAAAGTTCCAGGAGTGCGATTACCAAGTAAACGCAACACGTGTTGCAAAAGCCATAAAAAGGCATAGTTTGGCAGAAGGTTGAATAAATGTATCAAGGAGTGTAGATATATTAATTGCCATCGTTTCCATTGTCGGTGATGAAGTTCAACAGATCCGATCCGATCGCACGATCACTGAATCGGTCAAAGTGTACCCGAAGTGTGCGTACGATGTTATTGTCCGGGCTGATTCGGATGCAGCTGTGAGCAGGCGCGCTACCGCCGTTTGTCTTCGGAATTGCACGATTGCAAACCATCCGATTGGCATGCAGTAGAAATGCTAACCAACTCGACACGTCCTCTTCCGTATCGATAGGGCGCGGATGTTTGCCGTACAGTATCTCCATCTGAAAGATTATCGTGATGACGGCAGATAGAAGAAGCTTGTTGGTTGTCAAGTACTGCGTCACAGCATCACCACCCGATGGGGGTCCAAAAGACTTGGATAGTCGCAGGAGATCTGCCACCGTGCCACGCTGCACGTGCCGTTCGAACTCAGTGTAGAGGCTAAAAAGTACCCCATCGACGTCGTCGCGATCCTTCCGCTGCAACAAGGGAATCGCGTTGAATATCATTGCCCACAGCGTCCAACGGAATGGATGATTCCGGAGCACTGCCAGGCTGCGGCGTAGAAGAATTTTGCCCTTACGAACACCGAGGATGGACGTTGTTTTATCCTGCGAAAGGCTGCCGATCAGAGCGGCTACCAGCTCGTCGTATGTTTCGGTGTGCTCCGGGAGTTCAGCTAGCGTGCCCCGGCCTCTATCGCCTCCGTCGACAGACTGATGATGCCGCTCCCGTAGCCTCTTCTCACGCAGCAACATAAACGCTTCGATGGCGGTCGGATTCAGCAGGTCCTCCAATTTTAGCACTATCCGGTACAGTGTCTCAATCAGCAGGAGCAAGTGACGTGTTTTACGCTGGCTCACCGAGTGCTCCAGGTTTATGCCGTTTCCGTTCGCATCCCGCTCCTCGCCCCCCATGACCTCCATGTCGATGATCTTACGTGGCGCCGTCACGCTGCCGCACTGCAGCTTTCCTAGCGAGTTCTCAAACTGCAATGGCGTATACATGCGAACGCTCTCCTTCCCATCGCCGCCATTCGAGCAACCCCCAGCAGTGGACTTGGATTCAGAACTTTTCCTCTCGCGCACGTGCAACATACCGGCGCTCTTCGCCATCGAGGACATCAGCAGCAGCTGCGCGTGGCCCGTCGGTTGGGTGAACGGATGGTTCAGCTGGTTATCCTTGTAGGCTCGATTGGCGGCATGGCTTTCACCCTTAAGCGCTGCCAGGCGCTCCTTAAACACGGTGAAATAGTAATCGCTAAAGTATGGCCAGTCTGAATTAAGCTGCGTCAGTTGGATTCCAATCAGCCACTGCTTTTCTCGATTGCTCATCAGGTTGGCATACTCGTCGTGGTCAACGCCAGAATCCACCCTATGAGGCATTCCATTGCTGTTCCGATATTGCTGCTGATGATGATGCATATACTGACCAGCATGGTGTTTTTGAGTATGTGAGTTGTTATTGCTTCCGTTACTATTGCCATTAAAGGTACCGGCCAGCTGCTGCTGCTGTCGGTTGAACGCCAGCAAAGGATGATTTTGCTGAATCTCCTGCACCAAGCGTTGATTGAACTGATTGTTTTGCATACTGCTTGCGTTTGGTTGCAGCAGAAAGGGTGACGGTGCTACCGGGTGACGCTGCTGGCCGAGGGAAGGGATCGGTCCCGATCCGGCTAGCAGACCGTGTAGTCCGTGCGACCCAAGAGCTGCGTGTGGAAAGGCTGGGTGCATAGCAAGATTGTTTATGGGGCCCGGAAACTGTCCAGCGGCAGATAACAGTCCATAGGGATGCGGCACCATACCCAAGGGAACACGACCCGTCTGTGTGAGCAAATGTGCAGCGGAATGACTATGCCCCGGAACGGAAGGAAATAGGGCGCTTCTGGTGGACAGAAGTTGTGGCGGGTTAAGCATTGGAGGAGGGATGACTGAACCTAATGGATTCATCACGGAAGGAAGTACCCCAACGCCGTGCTGCATTTTGAGTGGTCCATCCTTCGGTATTGGCTGAGTCTCGCGGGATTTCGCAGCATGTGTTTGTTGGTGTTTCCGTTGATTCCGCAAAACAGCCTGCTGCTGCTGTGCAAATAGTTTATGTTGCTGTTGTAGTTTCTGCTGCTGCTGCTGCTGCTGTTGCTGTTGTCGCTGCTGATGCAATAATTTTTGCTGATGTTCTTTTAACTTCTGTCGTTGCTGTTGAATTATGTTTCTTTCAATATCCTCGACCGACAGCATTTTCATTGGTGGTGTGACGAGACCCGGTGGAAATCCTCCATTCGCCATTCCTGACGATACCAGTGGCTGACCGGGAGTAGGAGAACTGTTTTGAAATGCTGATGAAACGCTCGGATGAATTGCAGCAGTTTGCGGAAACCCTGCCGCAACCGGCTGATGATGCAGATGGTGCGTCGCCACCATCAACGGACTGTCCCAAATACTCGGATCGAGACGTAGCTTACTCGCAAACTCGTCGCCGAAGCTCTGCGCCCCAACACTGCTGCGACCGCTCTCGTCATTGGTGTCGTAAAAGTTAAACTTCAGATCCAGATCGTAATCGTCGAACAGCAGTGGCTGGCTGTGGCCATCGTCAAGCTCGCTGCTCATCGCGTCATCCTCCCCCTTCGCACCCGTCTCCAAGCGGACCAGATTCTCGTGTATATGCTCCCAATCGCCCTTGTCCGCCGCCCCGAACGTTTCGTCATTGAGTGCATCGTACTCCTCCTCGTCGGATTCCTCCTCCTTGAAGTAGCACGATGAAGAACGGGACCGCTTTCCATCGCCTGCATCGACGTCTTCCTTGTTGTTTACCACCGAAAAGGTGGTATCAAACCCGAAAAAAGAATCCATTCTTCCGGGAACAGCTGAACGAAACGGAACTCATCCATCAAACTTTCATGATCCACTGATTACATTCCGACTCGCATCTTTGGCCCAAGGTATTTATCCACGTTTACCGACATCCGCAGCACATGCACATAAGCTAGGGTAACACAATAAACTTATTTTTATAAGGTTTTGAAGCGATTACAGCACGTTTCACAGTGAAAAATCAACTCGTGATAGGGGTACAAGTTAGAATCAAAAATCGTATCTTCTATCGAACCAACACATGACAAGTAACTGAAGAAACATTGTCAAATCGATCTAACTTGCACTTTTCCCCTCCTCCATTGGAGTATTGAATCGTTCACTTTAAACATAGACAATGTTTTGCCGGCAACAATCATATGGCGGCAAGAATTCCTTCAAATTAATGCGCCTTGCGTACGATGCCTTTTCTTCTCAAATATTAGGAAGGGAACAGTTACAATTGCTAACTTACTTCCAAGTAATAGCCGCAGTGGTCTACGTACGTTCGTTCCTTTCGTTGCCAAAAGTTCTACTATGTGTGTCTATTCAGGAAATTTCATGACCTTTCATGTAAATCAAGTCGGTAAGAAACCTACCAAATACACCCATTATAAATCTTTCATAGAATGATCTTTCAACCATCATGTAAATCTATTACTATTGTAAATGCACTTACTTTCTCGAATAATCCAAAACAGTAGCTGTTCAGCAATGGTAGACAATGAAACGGGTATTTCTCACTCCAACATCAAACACACTTCCGCGTACGAAACAATCAGTACTGTTTGAAGAAGCAGCTTTGAACTTGTCTAATGCCGGGAACTATTTGAAAGCATTTTGAAATAAGCTCTGTTTTTTTAAATAAAAGACAAATGTAATCAGTACACAAACAATAAACGACCTGCTCTTCACGAAGAACAGCTAAGAACTGCTGTTTATCAGGTAAATGTTGCAACACAGATGATTTGACAACTGTCATCCGTTAATTGTTTATAAATACCGATTGATCAGTACAGTTTACACAACGTTTCGAAACCGGCTGCTTTTGATAAAAATTTAGAAAATCAATGGCATAATAAAAAATTGAACAAGTTTTATTTGTTATAACGATTCGCTATGTAGACTATATTTCTAAAAAAGTACACGGATCATATGATGATGACGAAATCAATCTGAAATAAAACGAAATACTAAATTTCAGATTAAATTTTGTGTTTAGCATACCCTCTTACCTAGCAAGCAAATTACGGTACACTTTTGTTGGTACCACACATAGCGTGACTGTACTCATGTTGGCGCATATAACGGCTTCAATATCCGTATCATTCATGCCAGCAACGACCTCTCCATTCACTTCTACAATTTGAAGTTTTCTCTCCAGACCGCATCGTTGGGCGGAAGTGTTTGGCCTAACGAACGTTATTTCACCATTCACAAATCGAAACCCATAACCCCGCTGTGCATCTCTGGTAATCGTGACGTACCGTTCGTCTGATCTATCGAAGCACAATTGGAAAAGAGCTCGTGAAGGAATCCATTTCCGTGTCTTTCCGGCTCACCTATCCTTGGTGTGCAGTCTGATGCTGTTCCGTACATTCTTCTCCAACAGCTCGCGCACTCTGTTTAAGTCTCCGCCAGGCGACGTATCACCATCAAGGCACAGTATTTCATCGCCAAACCGGAGACCAGCCAAGTAAGCAGGACTTCGTTGAGCGACAGCGTAGATAAACAGCTTCTCTTCTTCGATCCGACGGATGGTGATACCAATTTTCTCACCGACTCCCTTGCGTATGAGCAGCTGGTGCATCGTAAAAGAACAGTATTTCAGATGTAATGTTGCAACAATTTGTACGCGTAGGCGTACCTCTCTAATGCCCCTGGCCGCCGGGATTCGTCCAACTTTAAGCGGGTATCTTTGCTCGATGATTGCCTCACCGTCCACAATGGAACCCTCGACGGAAGAGACAAATAAATCCTGAACTTGCCAGCTGATCGACATTGTTCGTTGCGGCACGAACTGCCCTGGTAAACTGGCGTGCTATTTCATCTGGTAGCAATTCGGCAGGAAATATGCAGCACAGAATTTGATAAGCCCAACAAGTACCACAATCCAAATGTGGGCCGATAAGCTTGGGATGAAGAATTTTTGTTTTTTTTTATTTTGGCTGCCATGTGTCTTATTTGTAAAAAAATGTTTTTGATAGATGCTTGCAACATTTAACGATTTGGTAGGTCATCGCTTACCTCACACTCTCGGTATATTGATGGTTTCTATTTATTTTTCCAAATCATCAATCTCAGTCAAAAATACAAATGAGCAATCAAATATTTTGTTTATAAAATACACACAAACTCGGATGGCTAGGAATTTCGCAAATATTTCCGCACGTGACTTTAGGGATATCCAAAGGAGTTCACCTTTTTCAGCAGCATCTAAAATGGTGTATTTCAAGAAGTTTTTAAACAAATTCCGTCACACGAAGAAAATTAATATTACCTCATTTTCAACTGCAATTTTCTTTTGAGCTTTCTTTCGATTCAATGCAGCACTAGTAACCCTGGAGGAATTGACTGAGCCCTTAAAAAATAGAATAAAGTAAACCAAGGAGTGTTCTTTTTGATAAAATCATCAATCCAATAAATGAAAAAATATACTTACTGTACTTTTGGTCGACCTCAGCAAGCCGGCCTGGGTCTGGAGTGTTGGCCTGGTAGAAAGGATCCTCCGGAGCAGGATTTGATTCGTCCGTTCAATCTCACGCACCCGTTCCCGGCTGAAGGAAATATTGTGCTGTTGTCCGGGAAGCTTTTTTATCCCAACTCGTCTGTTCACTGGTCGATCCAACTCAAACTGCTCCAATTCATCGGTCACAAAGTCTATGTGTAGGAGATGACTGGCGGTCTCCATATCGGATGGTGGATGACCGGACACTTGAATGTGGGAGCACTCCCGTTCCACCGGTGCTGATTGTTCTTTCGGTTCCTGTACCACACTTTCATCGTCCCCTTCCTGCTCGTCGTGAAACTCAGACTCAGAGTAGCGATTTTCGGTGTACTCGTCCTCGTCCGGCAGTGGTTCCGTATCCGTATCGGATTCACCGTCGTTCTGCGGGGTGTTCATTCTCGGTTTGCTTTCTGCATACAAGGGTGGTGCATGTTTGCCACCCTTTCGTTTCATCTCCCACATTCTAGGACCACCAGCACCGACCCAGGTCTCGGGCGTAGTTCTATCGGGGAAATATTCGGATCCCATGGCGAACCGGACAAAAAAGGATGTTTAACTGAGGCAAAATTTATCCTTCTGCAATACTGCTTTCACACCATTCAAGTGTCTTCTGCCCGATGCTTACTTCGCTACAGTTAACAACGCTACAGTGTTGTAAAATGAATAAATGAAAACGCAGTAATGTTTTAGTGCGCCCGTTGCCATGGGGAGCAAACCCTGCGGAGTTGTTCAACATGCAAACAGTTAGGCAGTATTCTTGAACACGTTCCGCTTGATTCGTCACACACTTTCGCTGTTGTTTGGCCTTGAGGAAAAACTTTTTTTCAAGTGTATGCTTATGAATGGGGGGAAAGTTCGGACGTTGGGACGAAGAAATCAATATGAAATGGTATATTTTTCAGTACGATGTTCAGTGTTGATACATATACACCTATCTATGCAATACGTGCTCAGATTGATTCGATCCGACTGATTCGACGATTCCTTGTGGGGCTTTAACGTTCCAAAGATCGAGCGATCGGAACAGGGTCGCATGCAAGCTAGACGGTCAATTCCTCCTATGAGAACATCCACATTTATATGGATTTTTTTTTCATATTTTTTCTGATCATCACAGATGAAGAAGGTGATGGTCGAAGATGATTGCTAGTCTTTTTAAGAAGATATGTAATGAGAAACAAACCGATGAGCTGCTTCCATTGACGTTGAGCAAGTTGATCATCGTTTCGCTGTCAACTATGTACGATCGCGAACGGGCTTAAACTAGACGGCAACTTCGGATCACCTACCAGGCTAGCATGCTCGGGTAGAGGCACACAGTTCCGGCCGGCTTAACACGACTGAACAGAACCGTTCGCGCCAGATTTCCATGAGGCATGCGGGTGGGTGAGAAAGCGCATGCTATCGTCGTTTGCTTTACTCTACCGAGCTCTTCGGCGCAGGCAATGCACTATGCGGGTCGTCGACGGCGCACAGTACGCATCATCCCCGATTGGTTTATATATGGCCCTGACCTAATCAACTCCCGGGATTGTGTGAAACCAATTTCACGGTTCATTGAGCACGCGAGATGCACGAGAACAGACAACCATGACGTACTAGGAGGAACCTCGCTTTCGAGACGGAGCATCTTCCAGCATCTCACGACCATAAAATCCATTGTTCTCCCTTTTCAACCATATTTCTTTTTATTTCATCCACCATTTCACTCAAGCGAACCGGGACAAAGAAGGAGAGCATGATTCTTATCGATGCCCCTTTTCACCATCTAACACTGCCGCCACCACAAGAATGCTTATTTTGTAGTGCCTGTGTTGAAAATATGCTGTAGAAAAAAATAGAAGAACCTGTTTTACATAGTTCTGAGACTGCCGGTACTGATGCTGCTGCTGCTGCGCTCCTGTTGCTTGATCGTCGTACCACACTGATCGAATTTCAAGCGATCGCGTTCTTTGCACCACCCACGTGTTGGGTTGCTGTCGCTTAAGATTTGGTGTTAAGGAAAAAGAAAGCCGTCTGGATCGTACTCCGCCAGGCACTTTGTCGTGTAGAACGTTTTATCACAGGGATCTTTGTACTGGCCCTCTACGGTCGGGAAAATTTTTTATATGATCATTGCAGCTCAACCCTCTTTTCTTGCTGCACCAGCTACTTACGCGTCTCCCGACAAGCTTCGACCGCTTCCTTGGCCTTTTGTTTCATTTCCGGTGGTAACATGGCATCCAGCTGGGCGAGTGTTTTCTGCACGTTAATTTCTCCCTTTTTGGTAAGCTGTATAAGGCGAATGCAGTAGCAAATTCGAATTCTCAAACATGTATCCTGTGTAAAATAACTTACCGTTCCAGCCATTTGGGCGATGCACATTGTGTAACACTTGAGCTCCCGATCATCTGCAAGAATTCCCTTCCGCAAATTGTCCAGCATTTCTATCGAATGCAAAAAGCATGCATAAGTAAATAGGATGTCAGTATCAAATTGAACATGCCGTGCAAATACCGGTGGACACTTTGAATTTGGGAGCACAGGCTGATCGCATCATGTCCATGGAGTTGATCAACTGTTTGCGAGACATCTGGAAGGAAGAGTGATCGTGTTGAAAATTTCATTAAAAGCAGCGTACGGTAACCATACTAACCGCACATTCGATGTGATACGTTCTAGTCCAAAGTATGAGAAAAACCGCGTACAAATTCGAAACCAACCACCAACCCATGGCGTTCAGCGAGAACTTAAGATTGATCGACAAACATTCCGCAAACAGACACAACCTGGACTCACAAATTACATCATGGATCGGTCACTGCTTCGGCACACAAAATGGGTTTCATTATGGAAGCGATTGCTTCTTTTAAATTGTATTAAATCCCGTGAACATTGGAGGAAAACGACGGTTGTTGGCTATGATTAATCGGCAGACCTGTCATCGGGTTTCGAATGAAAAGTGCTAATTAGCACGTCAACTGGTGATGATTTCTGTTATGAAGCTTACTTTTGCTTAAATCATTTCCTTTCTCGACCACGAAACATGGTCATTAATTGTTTTAAACGCACCTCATGTGTGTTTTATTCAAAAATCATTCTCGTTATTCAGAGTGCGTGTAAAGGCAAAGTTCAAGGGTCGCTGGTTGTTTAGGGAATGAATGAAATTTATTTCTTTTTCGTCTTCAGTGTTTTATCAGTTGAAATTGATGATAGTCAATCGGATAAAAATCCATTATAATTAACGTAAATAAAGTGAATTACCAATTTGTTTTAATCGGTCTATTTGGCAACCTTGCCGTACAAGCAAGTTAACTGTCACGTTGACAGTTGACGGCAAAAGTGCGCCAACTTTCATTCGGAAAAAACTGCGCAACAAAAAACACACCAAATGGATTACGTGAAAATAAAATCAATTTTATTAAGTGGATGTTGAACATAATTAATTGATGAATTAGTTTCGGTCGCACTAAGACACACCGCACACGAAAAAAACACTTCGTTTCCATGAATACACCATAGTGTCGGCAAAATGAAAGTGGCATAACTAGGCGCCCTGTGCCAGAGCTGCGTGCCTGGTACTGCGCGTTCGTGCGCTTCCATGCAACAACAAAAAGAAAACATTTCCCGGCCGAAAGAGAAATCCGACAACAGCGTACCGGCATAAAACCTGTTTCTACAGCACCACACCGTGCCACACTGGAATGAGACAGCATGTGGCACACCGAAAAGAGAAGAACTGTGTGCAATCGTCGGAAACGTAACAGCGATGCCTCCTTCCGGTCATGACACCCGCTGACGATGCCGTGCAGTTGGTTAACGAAATGTGTGCAAATCGCGCATCTCATGCCGGGTCGGCGAACGCCCGAAGCAGCCGTCGAGGGTTCGGATTGCTGTTTGTTTTGGTTCGTCGTTCGACCATGGGTCGCTTCGGTCCGACATTGGTCGTCGGTAGGACCACTCCGTACCAGGAGCGCAGGTAGGATGACAAACGTCGGCTGTTTGCGCCAAAACCACTGTCGCCTAGCAACGGAGCATCGAGCTGGCGGCAACGAGCAGCGAACGCTAGATGGCTCTACCATTCGGCTGGCGTCTGGTACGCTACCTTCTGCTGTGCATAGTCTCCGAGTAAAATAGAGGGAAGCAAAAACTCTCTGGCGGGGTGAATTCAAACCCGCTTGTGATTCAGCAACGTTGTCGGTCGGTCGCGCGTTTCCGTCTCTGGTGGACAGAAGTGGAAATCTACGTTATCGGCTAGCACACGTTTGGTCGTCTTGTACGAAACAACCATCGGAGTCGCGATGAATACAGCACGCGAGATGTCTGTATTGGCACCGTGGCACACCACCACGTGCTGGCGGCTTCCGGCGTTTGTGCGTGGTTACCGACGATTCACGAAAACCAGCAGCGACCCGCGTGCTGTTGCTGTGTGTACCACACGGACGGCACGGTGCACAATTTCTACCAGGAGCGCAGGTTACCCGTAGGTAAGCAGTATCTGCTACGAAAAGCGCGCTAGACAGCGCTGCCCCTGATGATAGACTACACAAACAACGGAACGGTAAGCAATCGGTGTGACATCATCATGCAGCCGATAAGAAGCAAGAGAATAACACAACTTTATATCAACCAAGGGTAATTGTTTGTTTATGCGGTTTTTATGTATTCATTTAAAATTATCATACTTTTTTGAAAAATGAATTATGACGAATATTTGTTGGAAAGACCTGATGTAAATGCGTAGTAGGCGCAGAAAAAAAATTCAAATGGTCCGATCAAGTGTGGCATTGGCCAAGGCACTATCACTGTTTGAACAAAATAAAAAAAAAAAAAAAAAAAAAGCTGAACATTAAAACAAATTAAAAACTAAAAAGTTGATATATTACTCTGAATCTAATTGACGGCAGATCACACAAGTGACATGATATTTCAATTTGAATGAAATCTAGCATACCACGGTCTGCAATTAACGTGTTAAGCGCTTTCTTAGTCCCGTGGAACGGTCAGAGACGTTTTTGTAGGGAAACCAGGTTATTGGGACCGATAGTACATTGCGTTTCTCAAAAGAATATCGTCGGGTCGGTTATTGAAACCTTTTGTTTAGGAGGCGTCAAGAAATTAACATAAAATTGACCAAAGGCTTTGTTTTACCACTTTTTTCAATGTTCTGTTTCTCCAATAAATGTTTGCACATGCAAGCATTTGCTCACTACTCACCGTCGATGGTCTATGACAAATTAATGACTGAACGGAAAGCAGTGAAAATGAACGTAGTTAATTGATCGATTCTCCGTTTCAAAAACATTCAAAAATCGGCGAACGAAAAGGTCGGCCACGAGGTTTAACCATATAAAAAATGTAATACTGAAATGCAAACAAAGAATCTTGTTCCAACGGTGAAATATGGTGAAGGTTCCGACATGGTGTGGAGGTGCATGAGTAGAGCAGTAGTGAAGCAGTAGCACTTCATTGATGGGGTAATGGATAACAACACCTACGTTCAAATTTTGAAAGACAATTGTAAAAAAGCACCGAGCAATAAGGATTTCAAGGAAAGTTTCTATTCCAACAAGATAACGATAAGCACACAGCCGTAAATACCAAGTTGAGGCTTCTTTATTAATGTCCCAAAACAACTCCATTCGCTCCTACAGAGTTCAGATATGAACTCGATAGAACATCTCTCGAAGATCTTAGATGATTCTATTCGTAAACGTACAATCTCTAACAAGGATTAGTTGAAACGCGCATTGCAAGATGAATGGGACAGAATACCTACCGGCACGGCAAAATTCTTTCAATGTAATTACATGTAGACTAAAAAGTGTCATTAAATCAAAGGGATACCCTAAAAAATATTAAGTCTTAACACAGTAGGCTCATTGCCTCGAAAATGGGACAGCAATCCGAAGTAGACGCATACTTTTTACACTCATAATAAATGCTTTTTTGTAATATTATTGGTATTGGACTCACTTTTTGGACTCGCTGTATATGAATTTTTTAACCTAGCTATAATAGCATAGCGCGAGGAAACACCACACCACAGGTGTGGGATCGAATCTCGAGTCTGGCACCCTCCGGTATTACGAACGGCTGACCACCGATCTATAATATACCGTCTTTCGGTCACACAAACTCTCTTCGGAGAGAGGCCTTGTCCCACTAGGGGATGTCGTGCCACATAAAAAAATAAAGAAAAATAATAGCATATCAAGTTTGATAAAGTTTTGTTTGCGTATTTTCCTGATGAGCTCATACGAACGGGTGTGGTCCGTTATGTGTAATGTGCAATCTGAGCTCTGGCATATAAAAGGCCGCATTCGATGCATTCTGCAATTAATAAGCAACTTGTTGTTGGAAGTGGTGTTTTCGGCCATCCTTACAATTTCCGTGAGAAAGTCCCTTCTCCGTCCGACAATAGAAATGAGGCTACTATTGTTGGTGGCCTTTGTAGTCATTGGCGCTAGCGCGGCCTCGCTGTTCGATAACACGCTTGTACAAGAGTGGAAAACCTTCAAGGTAATAATGAAATTCAAAAAGCCTTCCAAAGAGTAACAAGTGGTTTTTAGTCGTGCTTAAATTTAGTAGAATTGTTTGTCTTATATTGTGTGTACAAAAATGGGAATCTACTGAACTCTACTCATTTGCCTAATATTTATCTGCATAGGCCTTAACGGTTGTTGAAAACAATAATTTCATCTATTGCAGTTGAAGCATCACAAGAATTATGGAAGCCTTTACGAAGAAACATTGCGAATGCGGATCTACGCACAGAATAGAATTGTTATCGCTCGTCACAACCAACGATTCCAACGTGGTCTGGAGTCGTTCGAGATGGATGTGAACCAGTTCTCCGATCTATTAGCTGAAGAATTTCGCCGAACGATGTTAGGCTTTAGGCCAATGGGCAAAACATCGCAAGGAGGGTAAGTAAATGGTCTACGACCGGACGTTTATATAGAAGCTTAATATCTTCACTTTTATTCTTTGACTTCTTCGTTGGTTAGCTATGAAAAGCTTTTCCAATGGATTCCCCCGCAGGACGATGTGAAATTAGCGTCGAATTTCGACTGGCGTGATCTCGGCGCTGTGACACGCGTGAAGAACCAAGGTATTTTGTTGCACACATGTGAGTAGGTTGCAAAATTGTATAATCTTCTTTTGTAATTTCCACTTGTAAACCAAGGACAATGCGGCTCATGCTGGGCTTTTTCTGCGACCGGAGCGCTAGAAAGTCAGTGGTTTCTTCAGCATAGGAAGTTGGTGGAACTTTCCGAGCAGAATCTAATGGATTGCTCAACATGGAACGCAGGATGTGATGGAGGTATACCGTCGCGTGCCTACCGAGACATAATGGCAGAAGGTGGAATCAATCTGGAAAGTGATTATCCTTATCAAGAGCACCAAAACGATCAGTGCAAATTTAACCCTTCCGCAGTGGCCGCTACCGTTAAGGGAGTATATTCCATACCGGAATCTAATGAGACGGCGTTGATGCAAGCGGTGGCAATCAACGGTCCTATTTCGGTTGCAATAGAAGTATTAGACTCGTTTCATTACTATAGAAGTGGAGTCTATTACGACCCGAAATGTTCGTCGGCGGGTCTCAACCATGCAGTGTTAGTTGTAGGCTATGGCACAGCTAGTGATGGCATGGAATACTGGCTGGTAAAAAACTCCTGGGGCGAGGATTGGGGTGACAGTGGTTACATCAAAATGGCTCGCAATCGTAACAACAATTGTGGAATTGCTTCCCTGGCAGTTTATCCAATCATTTAAACTTGCGCGCTGTGGATTTATGTGTTTTAAAAAGTCAGACGTTAGACGTTATTAAACTCAAATATCAATTTACCATCGTTTCGGTGTAAGTAATTTTTATTATCCACCTCACGAACGGCAAATGCAAATTAGTTGCTTGCTTGTTGCAGAAATGAGAAACTGGTAGTTTTAACTAATACAGTTTGAATAGTTAGCAGCCGTTACATATTTATCCTTTCAATAAAAAGCACGTTTAACTAAGGCTGTTCAGCAATAAAGCAAAAAGTAAATTGTGTTTTGCAAAACTTAAACGCCTTTAAAATCAAAATGAACGGTTTGATCATTCATTATTCGAAACCGCGATCAGCATGATTTATTAACATTTTTTATTCTACAGAACTAGCACATGAAATTTGATAAGCTTTCATTGCCTTTTTTCCAGATGAAATCATACTCATGATATTGGCCCAAAACATGGTTACTCACAATTTTTTCTCATTCGTTATGAACATTATAATTGCCACTTTGCAAAAGCCACTATTTTATACAATGCTGTTTTACCCTGCAAAAGTAAATAAAGCTTGATATATTTTCATTACTTTTTTCCCTAATGTAATCAAACTCTTGGGAGTGGTTCACATTATGGTTTGAATGTTGGTTAAATGAGGGATGAAAACTATATGGGAACAGTCGTTGATTGAAAACATTCACCACTGTATATTGCTTTTTTTACCTTGCTATAATATTTCAAGTTTAATAAAGTTTTGTTTGCGTATTTTCCTGATGAGCTCATACGAACGGGAGTGGCCCGTTATGTGTTACGTGCAATTTGAGCTCTGGCATATAAAAGGCCACAATCGCTGCATTCTGCAATTAATAAGCAACTCGTTGGAAGTGGTGTTTTCGGTCATCATTATAATTTCCGTGAATAAGTGTAAAGTCCCTTCTCTGTCCGACAATAGAAATGAGGCTACTATTGTTGGTGGCCTTTTTGGTCATCGGCGCTAATGCGGCCTCGCTGTTCGATAACACGCTTGTACAAGAGTGGAAAACCTTCAAGGTAATAATGAAATTCAAAAAGCCTTCCAAAGAGTAACAAGTGATTGTTTAGTCGTGCTTGATTTTTATTGAATTTCTTTCCTTACATTGTTTGTACAAGTGCGCAGGCCTTAACGGTTGTTGAAAACAATAATTTCATCTATTGCAGTTGAAGCATCACAAGAATTATGGAAGCCTTTACGAAGAAACATTGCGGATGCGGATCTACGCACAGAATAGAATTGTTATCGCTCGTCACAACCAACGATTCCAACAGGGTCTGGAGTCGTTCGAGATGAATGTGAACCAGTTCTCCGATCTATTGGCTGAAGAATTTCGTCGAACGATGTTAGGCGTTGGGCCAATGGGCCAAATAGCGCAAGGAGGGTAAGTAAATGGTCTACGACCGGACGTTTATATAGAAGCTTATTATCTTCACTTTTATTCTTTGACTTCTTCGTTGGTTAGCTATGAAAAGCTTTTCCAATGGATTCCCCCGCAGGATGATGTGAAATTAGCGTCGAATTTCGACTGGCGAAATCGCGGCGCTGTGACACGCGTGAAGAACCAAGGTATTTTTGGGACGCATGAAAGTAGGCTGCAAAATGATATAATCTTCGTTTATAATTTCCACTTGTAAACCAAGGACAATGCGGATCGTGCTGGGCTTTTTCTGCGACCGGGGCGCTAGAAAGTCAGTGGTTTCTTCAGCATAGGAAGTTGGTGGAACTTTCCGAACAGAATCTAATGGATTGCTCAACATGGAACGGAGGATGTGATGGAGGTATACCGTCGCGTGCCTACCAAGACATAATGGCAGAAGGTGGAATCAATCTGGAAAGTGACTATCCTTATGAAGAGCACCAAAACGATCAGTGCAAATTTAACCGTTCAGCAGTGGCCGCTACCGTTAAGGGAGTATATTACATACCGCGTACTGAGAAGGCGTTGATGCAAGCTGTGGCAATCAACGGTCCTATTTCGGTTGCAATAGAAGTATTAGACTCGTTTCATTACTATAGAAGTGGAGTCTATTACGACCCGAAATGTTCGTCGGCGGGTATCAACCATGCAGTGTTAGTTGTAGGCTATGGCACAGCTAGCGATGGCACGGAATACTGGCTGGTAAAAAACTCCTGGGGCGAGGATTGGGGTGACAGTGGTTACATCAAAATGGCTCGCAATCGTAACAACAATTGTGGAATTGCTTCCCTAGCAGTTTATCCAATCATTTAAACTTGCGCACTGTAGATTTATGCGTAGTTTTTACCAATACAGTTTGAATAGTTAGCAGCCGTTACTTACTTATCCTTTCAATAAAAAGCATGTTTATCAAAGATTGATTGGCAATAAAGCAAAAGTAAATTGTGTTATGCAAAACAGCTCATCAGCCGTTCTGAGTAATTTATGTACTTTGATTTGAATATAAACCTTGTTAACTAGACGATTGCGGTAAATAAAGAATGTTGAATAAAATGAAAGGTTTCATTATTCATTATTTGAAACCGCATTCAGCGTGTTTTATTATTTATTTACTTGCTTACTTATGTGGCGCTACAACCGCTGAGTGGGCTTGGCCTGACGAAGCTCCATCCGAAACCGCTCACGGTCGCTCTCCACGCTGGTCCAATTCCGTATCCCGGCTTTTTTTGGCGGTAGCGTGTTTTATTAGCATTTTTTTATTCTACATGAAACTGGATGAAGTTCCGTTACCTTTTTTACAGATGAAATCATACTTATGATAGTGGCCCAAAACATGGTTACTCAAAAGATGCTCGCATTCGTTATGAGCAATATAATTGGTCACTTTGCAAAAGCCACTATTTTAAACAATGCTGTTTTATCCAGCAAAAGTATATAAAGCTTGATATATTTTCATTACTTTTTCCCCTGATGTAATCAAACTCTTGGGAGTGGTTCACATTATGGTTTGAATGTTGGTTAAATGAGGGATAAAAACTATATGGGAACAGTCGCCGATTGAAAACATTCACCACTGTATATTGCTTTTTTTACCTTGCTATAATAGCATTTCAAGTTTGATAAACTTTCGTTTGCGTATTTTCCTGATGAGCTCATACGAACGGGAGTGGCCCGTCATGTGTTACGTGCAATTTGAGCTCTGGCATATAAAAGGCCACATTCGCTGCATTCTGCAATTAATAAGCAACTCGTTGGAAGTGGTGTTTTCGGTCATCCTTATAATTTCCGTGAATAAGTGTAAAGTCCCTTCTCCGTCCGACAATAGAAATGAGGCTACTATTTTTGGTGGCCTTTGTGGTCATCGGCGCTAATGCGGCCTCGTTGTTTGATTACACGCTTGTACAAGAGTGGAAAACCTTCAAGGTAATAATGAAATTCAAAAAGCCTTCCAAAGAGTAACAAGTGATTGTTTAGTCGTGCTTGATTTTTATTGAATTTCTTTCCTTACATTGTTTGTACAAGTGCGCAGGCCTTAACGGTTGTTGAAAACAATAATTTCATCTATTGCAGTTGAAGCATCACAAGAATTATGGAAGCCTTTACGAAGAAACATTGCGGATGCGGATCTACGCACAGAATAGAATTGTTATCGCTCGTCACAACCAACGATTCCAACAGGGTCTGGAGTCGTTCGAGATGGATGTGAACCAGTTCTCCGATCTATTGGCTGAAGAATTTCGTCGAACGATGTTAGGCGTTAGGCCAATGGGCCAAATAGCGCAAGGAGGGTAAGTAAATGGTCTACGACCGGACGTTTATATAGAAGCTTATTATCTTCACTTTTATTCTTTGACTTCTTCGTTGGTTAGCTATGAAAAGCTTTTCCAATGGATTCCCCCGCAGGACGATGTGAAATTAGCGTCGAATTTCGACTGGCGAAATCGCGGCGCTGTGACACGCGTGAAGAACCAAGGTATTTTTGGCACGCATGAAAGTAGGCTGCAAAATGATATAATCTTCGTTTATAATTTCCACTTGAAAACCAAGGACAATGCGGATCGTGCTGGGCTTTTTCTGCGACCGGGGCGCTAGAAAGTCAGTGGTTTCTTCGGCGTGGCAAGTTGGTGGGACTTTCCGAGCAGAATCTAATGGATTGCTCAAAGAAGGACTTTGGATGTGGTGGAGGTGTACCGTCGCGTGCCTACGAATACATAAAGGCTGCTGGTGGCATCAATCTGGAAAGAGACTATCCTTATCAAGAGAAGCAAAACAAACAGTGCAAATTTAACCGTTCAGCAGTGGCTGCTACCGTTAAGGGAGTATATTACGTACCGCGTACTGAGAAGGCGTTGACGCAAGCTGTGGCAATCAAAGGTCCTATGTCGGTTGTAATACGATATAAAGACTCATTCCAACACTATAGACGAGGAGTGTATTATGAGGCGAAATGTACGTGGGGGGAGGCGCTTGCTCCTTATCATGCAATGTTAGTAGTAGGCTACGGTAAAACTAGCGATGGCGTGGCATACTGGCTGGTAAAAAACTCCTGGGGCAAATATTGGGGTGATAGTGGTTACATCAAAATGGCTCGAAATCGTAATAACATGTGCGGAATTGCTAACATGGTAGTTTTTCCAATCATTTAAACTTGCGCACAGTGGATTTATGCGTTTTTAAAAGAGTTCAGACGTTATCAAACATTAATTTACCATAGTTTTGGTGATATTATTTTTTATCATTCACCCCACGAACGGCAAATGCAAATTAGTCGCTAGCTTGTTGCAGAAATGACAAGTTTGTAGTTTTTACTAATACAGTTTGAATAGTTAGCATTCGGTGCATATTTACCCTTTCAATAAAAAGCATGGTTAACTAAGGCTGTTTATATTTTTTTTTATAAGTAATTTATGTACTTTGACTTAAGTAAAAGTCTTGTTAGCTAGTAAGACGCCTGCCGTAAGTATAGAATGTTGAACAAAATGAAAGGTTTAATCATTCATTATTCGAAACCGCGATCAGCGTGTTTTATTTGCTTTTTTATTCTACAGAACTAGCACATGAAATTTGATACGCTTTCGTTACCTTTTTTCCAGATGAAATCATACTCATGATATTGGCCCAAAACATGGTTACTCACAATTTTGTCTCATTCGTTATGAACATTATAATTGGTCACTTTGCAAAAGCCACTATTTTATACAATGCAGTTTTACCCTGTAAAAGTATATAAAGCTTGAATTATTGTAAATTTTTTTTCCGATGAACCCTTGGGAGTGGTTCACATTATGGTATGCATATTGGTTAAATTAGCGATAAAACTATATGGGAACAGAGTTATAGAGTTGTCGCGTATAAAAGGACACAATTGTTACTTTCTGGAAGAACTCTTTTGCGAATCGTTAATAGAAGTGCTGTTTTCAGTAGTTATTATAGTTTTCGTGAATTAATGGTTAACTCGTAGCCATCAAGCCTTGATAGTAGGAATGAAGATACTTGTTATAGTCGTCAGCATTATCTTAGCTGCCATCGTAGGCGTCGTTTTTCTAGTGATATCGTTCTTTGACAACATTCTTGTGGAGGAGTGGACAATTTTTAAGGTAACGTAGAAAGTTAAAGTGTTCCAGCGAGCAGAGTTTCAGTCGTGCTGGATTTACTTGCATAAGTTTTGCTTGATCAAAATGAGTGGACAAAAGTTGACCTGTGAAGAATTTTATTCTTTTATAAAAGCATATTCAAGTTATATCAAAATATCACCAGTAACCTAATCGTCGTTCAAAACAATTATATTGTGCATTCTAGCTGAAGTATGGAAAGCAGTATGAAAGCCTTTACGAAGAACCGATGCGGATGCGGATCTACGCACAAAACAGGATTCTTATCGCTCGTCACAACCAACGATTCTTGCGAGGTCAGGAGTCTTTCGAGATGGAAGTGAACCAGTTCTCTGATCTACAGGGTGAAGAGTTTCGGCGAACGATGCTAGGTTTTAGGCCAATCTATAATACATCTAAAGGGGGGTAAGTAGCTTATCGATAAAAAAGGTCGTATACAACCTTATCGTCTCTACTTTTCTTCCATGGCTCCTCCGTTGGTAAGGAATGAAAAGCCTTTAAAATGGATCCCGCCAAAAGATACGGTGCAATTACCGTTGAACGTCGACTGGCGTGATCGCGGCGCTGTGACACGCGTGAAGAACCAAGGTAGGTTGTGATACACATGAAAGAAGTGTACAAAATTGCAAATAATTGATTTGCATATCAAAATTAGGAGACTGCGGATCGTGCTGGGCTTTTTCTGCGACCGGAGCGCTAGAAAGTCAGTGGTTTCTTCAGCATAGGAAGTTGGTGGAACTTTCCGATCAAAACGTGTTAGATTGCTCAGGGGTCATTCACGCATGCAATGGAAGCACACCGTTCGCTGCCTACGAAGGTATAATGGAAGATGAAGGCATCAATAGTGAACGCGATTATCCGTACGAAGCGCAGCAAAACGATCAATGTAAATTTAACCCTTTAGCAGTTGCCGCCACCGTTCAGGGCGCGAAAGCTCTGCCTCCTGATGAGACGGTGTTAATGCAAGCCGTTGCCTCCATCGGTCCTATTTCCATTGTAATACGATATAAAGATTCATTCCAACACTATAGCAGTGGAGTCTATTACGAGGCGGAATGTTCGTGGGGGGAGCCGCATGCTGATTATCATGCAATGTTAGTAGTAGGCTACGGTAAAACTAGCGATGGCGTGGAATACTGGCTGGTAAAAAACTCCTGGGGCAAGGATTGGGGTGACAGTGGTTACATCAAAATGGCTCGCAATCGTAATAACATGTGCGGAATTGCTAACATGGCTATCTTTCCATTGGTGCCCGTGAACGGAAATATAACTTTTCCAAATAAGGTTTCGGATAAATTATAAAATTAGCATGCATTAGTTGCTTGCTTTTTACCAAAATGAAAAATGAAATGAAACTGCAGTTTGAATTGTAATGAACACTTACAAATCTACCTGCTTATTGATTTAAATATTTATCTATACTCACTTTTGGTATGAGGAAAGATTGATCACCGATAAAGCGAAAAACCAATTATGTTATGAAAAAGCCAAAGGCCTTGCTGATCAATTGTTTTGATTTGTGAAGAAATTTAGATCAGAATCGATACACGAGATGGTTTGTTTGATATAACCAGATTTTTTAACCATGACTTAAAAACAAAATCATCGTTTTGAGGGGCATCTTTTGTCTTAAAATCCTGAAAAAATGAAATAAAAACGAGGTTGAATTGCTTCTTAAGGAGTTTATCAGTCGGTTGATTGTGGGTTTATACGATTTAACAATAAAGTTTCAGGTAATTGCAAATATTACATTGACAAGTTTTTGGTATTAGTGATGCGTAATTTTAAATCTACTTCGGCTTAAGGAAATTAGTTGCTTGTGTGTAACGTGAGTGGCAAGTTGATAGTTAGCACTTTGAATATTTATGAAACATTATATATACATGTATCTTTCTCATATAAAGCATGTAAAACGAAGTTTGTTCCATAATAAAGTAGTAAAAAAATTATATCATACAAAACACAAAGGCCACCAGGCTTGCTGAGCAATCTACATTGATTTATGTAAATTCTTATTTACAATGTATACGCCCGCCGTTCGTATGATTTGATAAAAAGAAGAAAAAGTCTTGATTAATTATTCTTTAACACCACTTTGAAACCACACATGAGGCTAATTTTTTAACCCGGCATAAAAAAATATTAAGCTTGATAAAGTTCTGTTTATTTTTCTCCTAATTAAACCATACTGATGGGAGTGACTATGTTTCGGTAGTTGTTAAAATAGGGATAAAAAAGTTGAAAGCCACAAAGTGTTCCAGAAACTCACTAGCAACGTAATCGTGTCTAGAAAAAAAAAGTGTTGAATGACTAGCATAAAATGAGCTTCCTAACAAGTTGAAATGTGAGTCAAATTCATTTTCAAATTTGGTTTTGGTGAAGATAAAAAAGAATAAAAATCCATCGATTTTTACACACAAAATGTAGGTTTGAGTTTCAATACGTATTTAGCCAGTTTTACATGTTAACCTTACGAAGCATTTAAAATGGGCGTTAGCTTACAACAAAGTAATTAATAAATAATGCTATCTAACAAAACGTTAATTAGCCATGATGAGAGATTTTAATTAAATTATGGTTAAAACTTTATTTTAATTACTTACTTTAGTATAATTAAACAATATGTATTGAACGTCCGATGACAAAAAAGCTGTGACAAAAACAATGATACATTTGATAAGAAAAGACGCCGCGCGTTCTCCCGGCACATGAATTGGCCACAGTACAGTAACTTCGATCGAAGAACGGAAATTGAAATGAACAACATAGTTTCTTTGTTCAATCAGTTTGTTATATTTTGTAATCTTTAAATATTGAACAAAATCTGTTAAAATATCTATCCATACTATCAACGTGGAGGAACTCTCGACCAATTTACCCTTTTACAAGTGTCGAGAGTTTTCTTTTTGGAGCAGAAAAGTGACGTTGTATGTTGTGTGTATGTTACACACGCTTACGCTTACTGTTTTTTTTTTTGCAACATCGGAGAGCTCTGGAGTTATTCTGAAAAATAAGTTTTTTGTTTTGTTTTATGTTACTTACTCTCTTATAAACTAATGAAAAATAAAGCCACTTCCTCATTTTTCACTTGACATTGGTGCAATACGCGTCTCGGTCTTCAATCCAACAGCATTTGCTCGATGCAGGCCGCATCGGATGATTCGGCTTCGTCAGTTGAGTGTGGACCGTTCGAGCTCAGACCGGAGCTTCCCAGAAACTCCCTTAGTTCACTGTCAATGTCGACCGGGTTGCTGGAACTGGTTGGATTGCTCTGTATGATCGATTGCTCTTGGGGTTGTTGTTGTTGTTGAGACGACTGTTGCTGCTGTTGCGAAGGCAAATGGTGTGGATGGGGATGATGCTGATGATGGTGATGGGAAATCGGTTCCGGTTCGAGATCCATGTCCATCGGTGTCGTGTCGATATCTGGTTTGGTAAGATAAAGATGGGAGTGGGATTGTCGTGGAGAAAGTTATGCACGTGTGCACCAACCTGTTGCTGCCGTCACAGAGGTTCCGGAATGTGCAGGGGCATTCGGTGAGGTGACCTCGGTTCCATTGCAGTTTGATGGTTGCTGTAGTGTCGCAGGTGCAGGTACTGGAGATTGCGATTCGGATGGTACGTTCGACGGTGGAGGCGACTGGAAAACATCTAGTCCAACTGGAAAAACAGGGCAGAACGAGGAGGGGTTAAGACGAACCCGGACTAGATGGAAGCGGACAACTTACCCGTGGTATTAATTCCCATCGCCTTTCGCAACCCATGTGGTTGTGCGATCGCGGACGGTGGCAACTGTTTAGCGATTTGTGTCAAATTGCTTGTAATTTGTCCGGCCAGCTCCAGCTCACCGTCGGATGGATGCTGAATGTGGGACAGATGAGCCGGCAATGGGGCTGATAGGCGCTCCGTTTGCATCTGGTGCAGTTTTTGCAGCAGGTCGGAGTTTTCATGCAGCGATTGTTGCAACTGAGGTACAATGTCCGCCTCCTTTAGCTGGCGCTCCAAATCGTCCAGAAAATGCATATTCACGCCAACGCTAGACAGTGACCGGAGAGCGTCGAAGTCGATCTTCACATCGGCGTACCGACGCACTTCCTCGGCAACCTCATCCGGATCGAGAAACGTCTGCTTGACGGCTTCCCGTTCCTGGCGCTGCATGTGCGTCTCGTACAGCTTACCGTACGTCTGCCTGTGCTCGCCATTGGTCAGCACGTCGAGCAGATTGTGCGCCATCCCGGCGGCGAACGGACTGTCCATCGCAAAGCGCAGGATGCTCTCCGCGTAGTCTGCGCCGGTCTCGCACCCGTACGTATTCAGCACCATATCCGTCTCTTCCTTGCTGAGATTGGAAAAGCGCGAATCGAAGACGGGCGCGAAAGATCCGAACGCACCGTAGTTGAGCGGTTTCACGATCTTGGCACTGTTTCGACGATCTTCGCGGAATCCCTGCAGCTGCCCCGTACCATACTGAAGCTTTCCTGTGTGCGCCCCAAGCGTGACCGTCCGTTCGGGACCACCTTCGCCACCCTCGTGAACGCCCGTATCTAGCAGGAGCTTCATCGACGTCGTTCCATCCTTGTGCTGTCTCAGGAAGCCGAGCTTGTGGGCCGATTTTCTCTTCAGCAGCTTTGTCCTCGCGTTCAGGGCTGCACTTTGCACCTGCGCCAGCACCTCATCCGCCGTCAGATCGTCGACGAATGCTTCAAACTTGGTTTGGGGATTATTCTCCAGCCGGATCTGTTTTCGTTTTTCCTCCTCCTCGATTTGCGCGTTGATTCCTTCGTCTACTGCCGCCGCCATCGCTTCGTCAGCCGAGTCGGCGGTGTGGTGCTGATGGTGGAACTCGCTTCCATCCCCATCGGTCGCACCGACCGGTAGCTCGAATCCGAGCTCCTTTGCCGTCAACTCGCGCATGTACGTCATCAGTGGGCGCAGTGAGCGCATCAGATTGTCCGGTTGCAGCAGCCGGGCGCCAACGTGGAGCAACTTTTTGGCCGCCTTGTGGTACACCGTCTCGGAGTGATTGTACTTGATCGCGTTCTCACACATCAGCTTAAAGTCGTCGCTGAACTCAGCCACGGAATTGTACTCGTTGTCGTCGATTTTCTGCCGGATTGTGGAAAAGTCCATCGGCTTCAGGATGATCGAGGAGTACCCCGGGGCGATGTCGTCGGTGACAGGCCACGCAAAGAACTGATGTGGATCCCGCTTCTCCAGCGCCTTCAGCAGATGGTCGAGCAGTTTGGCTAACGGTGATCGCATTTGCTTCAGTTTTAGCACGCAGCTTCGCGGCTCTCGGCCGCTGCAATCCGAATTGGGCGTTTTGGGACACTGGCTCGAGCTGGTATCGTGAAAATCGATTTTGCTGCCCGGCCTCGACGAGGACTGCATCGAGCCGGGACTTTGCAGCGGTTCCTCCGTCGTCACCGAGCTTGGTGCCGTTGTCATTTCTTCTTTCGGCACAAGCCCACCAGCCGAGCCCAGTCCTCCGTCGGGTTCAGTCATCGGTTCCGGCACCGATTCCGGCCCCATATCCGGTTCGTGCTTCGGTGAAAGTAATATCTCTGGCAGCAGCGGCTTAGTGACAGGTTGGGCCGCCAAGGAAGAGTTTGCCACGGCCGCTACAGCTGCAACCGCCACCGAGCTTGCCGCCACCGTCGGATAGTGCACGACACCCACCGGATCCAGTGCAGCCTGAGAACTCTCATCCCCGACGCTGTTGAAATCCTCCTCCTCTTCCTCATCTTCCTCACCGTCGTGACTCGTATCATCGCCCCGATGCCGGTGACGCTTTTCCTTGTGATGATGCTTGTGTTTCTTCTCGCGGTCTTTCTTCTTTTTCTTTTTCTTCGATTTTTTATGCCGCTCCGGGTAGTCGCCGCTGCTGGTGAAAAGTGTACTTCCGCCATCCGATTGAATGCCGTATGCCGGCGAATCGTTGCCGTGTTCCGGCGTTGAGCTGTTGCCGCTTACCTTCAATATAAGCTTGAGACTCGGTGGACGATCGACACTGAACGATTTCTCTATGGTGGATCAAGAGTAAACAAGGAATAAGGATTAATACACAAAGCGGCACCGTTTCAAACCCAAACAAGGGATGGCAGCTGCAGGTTGGCGACGACATCGATGACTCGTTTACTACACCATCGCGCTCGTGAAAATGGAATGAAAAATCACAAACCTTTACCACCCTCGCGTTCTCTCCGTTCTGATTTATGTTTCTTGTGTTTCTTCGAACCCATGGCGGTGAAAAACCGGGGAAAACCGGATAAAATGAAAATGTTTTAACAAACAAGTCTAGCGTTGTTTAGCGCGTCACTATTGGACTGACAGATGAGTTGTCATTTGCAAAACTCCAAAATATTTTCCTTTTGACCAAGGTGCCTTGAATGCCACGGAAGTTTCAAACACCTTGGTCATTAGTGGCAGTAAATAACTACCCGGTTGACAGAAAATGACATTGTTGCTGGTACTATGTAGTTCCAGCAAGAGTCCCAGCAATCTGCCATGGAAAAACTTGCTGGTACTACATGACAGCTGCAAAAAATTTGAATTTTTGTCAACCGGGTAAACAACGAAGTTGTTAATAACTTTTTCCTCCCTGAACAGATTGTGATAAATGACTCCTCAAATGATAGCCCTTTCTAAGACAAAAAATTGGTCTAATAGGCTGAGTGAGGGTATTTTGGCCCACGTATGTAATTTTGGCCCACTAGAAAATAGATCAATTATTTCAATGATTTCAAATAAAAATGCCCCCTAACATTTTGTTTAGTGTTGTGGTCAATTTATTCTTGTTAAATACCAAATTTGGAGGCGATTGCATCAATATTTTTCGAGAAAATCGCTTAAAACTACGAAGCTGTCTCTTTTTCAAAAAACCATCCCGTAGGCAGATAGTTCGCCAACCTTGAGATATAAGCAACCACTGCGTAAAAAATTCTAAAGTAATGTTTTTCAAAAGCTTTGAGTGTTTTTAGGAATTATCAAAACGTTACTTGAATTTTTAGAGCTCGAGAAATAATATTAATTTCGATGCAAAAGTGGGCCAAAATAGATGCAAGGAAATCTGGTTTCGATTGAAACGAAATTTGTATGCATTTTGACACTGACAGCTGGTTGTCAGAAATTGTCTAAACGAAAATCCGATGATCTTGGAAAAAAGTGGAAATTAAAATATCGAATTAAACATGTTATCTTACTTATTTAGCAAAAGTAAAAGTAAATAGCACAATCTAAATTATTATAAAGATTATTAAAACCATAAAACACATAAAAAAGGCATTTTTCAGGTGGGCCAAAACTGGTACACAGGTGGGCCAAAATAGAAGCAAAGCGGGCCAAAATAGCGACAAAAAGTGTGTTCGGAAATTGATAATTTTTCAGCGAAAACATCAAATAAACTAAAAAATATGAATTTTAATGCATACTTAGAGAGCTACTCTACATTATCATACCCAGTTTTTCGTGATATGATCGGTACAATTAATGCAACGATTTATTTTGTGGTGACCCTTCCCTAAGTGGGCCAAAATGGGTACTTTTACCCTACAAGCTTTTTATATCTTTAGTAGTTTTAACAGTTCTAGACGAACAAGGATACTTAAACAAAGATAAACTTCAAAAGATTACCTCGAGTTGAACTCGCATACAAGTTCGATCTGCATTTGAAAAATTAAACTTTTCAAATTGTCCGGTATACCTATGAAAATTAATCACAAAAATTAGTTTATAGTAACTCATAATATTTTGCTTAATTATCTAAAACAGTTATATTGCAGAACACAGAGGAGATGAATCATATTGATACATTATACTAATCCTTCTAATACATACATGTTCATATCCTTCTAGCGCTAAATGCAGATCGCTTCATTCATTCAATTTTACCTTTAAAACATTTATCACTTCTTTAAAATAACTAAACAAGGCATAGCATTCGAGAGACTTGACGATTTTGTCTGTAAGGAAGCAAGCAAAAGAAGTGCATTTAGAATACAATAAGAGATAAGCAACCGGAGTATCTTTCGCAAATAATATTGGGCGTCCTGAAGACAACATTTCTTGGAAAGAACACTGCTACCACAAACTAATAATAGTAGACACCGCATTTAAAGTCCAACACTTTGTTTTGACTATAGCTAAGCACCGAAGCCCTCTGACGAAAGTACTCCAGCGAAGCGATAGGACGTTCGGATTTCTCAGGAGCGATTATCGTTTGTATCAACATGAAAAGTTCAATCTTGATAAGAGTTACCACCTTTCCCGAAACGTTCGAGCTGAGTTGTAACTGAGATTTCATAATTTAATGCAAATATGCGGCCTGTTTTAATGGAACAACACTTTACTACAAAGTGGTCTATGTTAGGTAACAAAACTGAATGATTGAAAATAATATCATAGGAGGTGAACTAAAGACCGTTCACGCTTGTTCAATTATACTGGCGCATTTGTTTACCAAACACGTGGTTATAGTGGATCTTGTTATTGTTTATTCCATTCACGTGAGTGAAAAATAAAACTAAGCCCAGAATCACAACAAGATTGACCCTTAAACATCTGTTTTTCCTTCTTCGGTAGCAACTGGTTCCTAAAGTAGATTTAATTACATGCATTACATGTCGTGTGCGTAAGCTTGTCTTGTTTACGATCGACTAAGAATGAATCAGTGGGAAAAAACCCAAACCAGATGGCAATTTGGTAAAACAAAATATGTTTGTTATATTTGAACTACAAACCACTCTTATCTCAACAATGCAGGTCAAGGTTCTAAAACAGCTGCGACCAACGTTTGCAAATCGAATGCGTAGCATTCCTTTCTGAAACATTGTCCCGTCGATTCTGCGCAACATTGATAATTCCATCGGGTCAAGGCTCATCTTTCAGGTTGATGACTTGCGTACATCAGCTTGCACGTGTCACACAAAGGCGCCTTAAAGCTCAATTGAGCAATGCTCGTAACTGTCGTCTGCAAGTGCAGTATTCCAACCATTTGTGGATTGGACAAAAAAGGATTGTACTTAACATTGGAATGCTGCAACTGCCTCCTTCTGAAGTTGTGTGCGGTCCGCTGCAAGCACATTAATAGAATCAATGGGTGCAGCCATCGGCTAAGCAACGGCCATCGGCGATAATGAGCCGGTGGTCGGTTCTCGATTAGAAACGCCGAACCCTGATAACGGAAAATTCGAACCACTTTCAACCAGCGGGCCAGCTTCTCGCAGACAGTTTGCTGTTGTCTGTGGCATGATTATCGCAACCCGAATGGAAGATGCCCGGCCTCTGATTGTGGTAGACGTTTGCCCGGTGCTCGGTTGTAGAATGAGTGGAAGAACGAAAGATTCCGTTACTGCGACGAACGTCTCGGGCCGACGATTGTTTACATCATTGATGCCGGCCGGGAGGGTAGAAAAGCGTTCACGATCCTCGCTGGGCTGCTCCATTTAAGCGCTGGCCACTGGCAAGGTAGGTTGCAGTTGATACGGAAACTACGTTGGATCAGAACTCTCATAGTGGTGCTGTGTACCGTCGAAGTAGATTGCTGTATAGAAGTAAAGTGGAATTAAAGTGTTGTTACTGAAGTATTTTTCGTTTGTTCATGTAAGTGAAAATTTGCAGTGTCAAAAATTACATAGATTTAAGATGTTCAGGCTGCCGTGCAACTGTGAATTATATTGATTAAGACTGTGAAGTTATTTCGGATATTATGTCTCAGTCCTCGTTGTTCAAATTGACTCCAGACTCCAAACAATAAGAGATTACGGATTTTCTGATCGATTTTGGTGCATCTACTCGATTGTTAAATCGTGAATTTTCAACTTCAATTACTGCTTGTTTTTGATTTTTTGTTGCGTTCGAACCCATCGTCTTGCGTCGGGGATTATTTGTCCTAATCACATCATGCTTAAATTGAAATCTTTCTGAAGCATTTACTTGCTTTCGTTACGGTCTAGAAATAAGCAGACATGTGTTATCTTGTGTTCGACCCTTTTATTTTGTTTCAACAAAAATGGAAGTTAACGCTGATAACCTCCCAAGAAGCTGGGTCGAAATAATCGTATATTAGAAGTGTACCGCAGACATGATCGATAGATTAGCTCGAAGGCTTTCAACGTGCTAGGAAGGGACGTGCTACGCAGCACGTCTAACTCCAGTTCTGACCGAGGGGTACGGGATGTCAAAATTATTTGAATCGCTATTGTGTCTTCATCGTGGGGGTCATGTTTTTGCTCACTCACGTTTCTATCACTCGTTTTTGGGCTACTCTTGTCCTCCAACTGGTTCCTGTTGGGTCGTTGTGAGCATCTGATAAGATAATCCTACTATATTAAACATTTGCCAGACCGACGGGCCATATCACTCACTGCACAACACTCGCGTACCGGAGAAGCTTGAAATAAATTTGAAATTTGTCTCCGAATGGTGCTAATAGGGTGCATTAAATCAATTTTGGCGATAAGACTGGTGGAGCAATAGGCGAGCCATGAAGAACCATGCACCCTTTAAGTGACAGACGCATTATCGCTTCCTTTATCGATGGCTCCGTCAAAATTTGCAAAAATGGAAGAACATAATCCCATCGCGAATTGCGATAGCTGCTTAAGTGTGGGTCGTGCCTGATAACACCTCGATCATAATAGACACAGAAGAAACCGCGCCTGTCACCAGACGAACCACCATCCATCTTCAACGCCCGGTTGATAGATTCCCGGAGGGTGCAATTTATTTACTTCATTTTTATTCTTCCTTGCTTCAATCGCCACGAATCAATTGCGTCATCATCAGCTGGCTCCTCCCGACACCTTAAACCGGTTCACGGTGGTTTTCTTTCGTTTTCGTCATTGCTCCCGACTGCTCTTATCGTTTGCCATCGGACCATACACTGCGCTGTTTTTTGTGGCGCAGATTGCACGAAACTCTTTCAAAATCATAATAACAGTGACCCAGCGATGTTAAACCGGTTTTCCACCTTACCGCTTCGCGGGTGAAGAACGATGTATTGTTGTTTGTCTCGCATCATTGTGGCGATGGACGTTATTTCTACGTACACCGGAGCACTAACCTCTCGATCTCAGGTTTCGGGGAACTGCACGAAGATCAGTTTGAACTGGCTTTTTGTTTAGATTAACTAGTATTTTCTCGAATGGATTGAAGATACTTTAAGGAAAATCCTATATTCTATGAAATATATTTGTTTTAAATTGTAACAATTTGTTATTCTCCATGCTTCGAATAGAAAGCTCTATCGAAACTGCCGCAAGATGATGTCCCGCAAGCTACTTAACGAGAGCCGCGACGGTTACCTCGACAATGAAAACTCGCCATTTCTCATCAGTAACTATGGTTACGGCAAGGATAGCGTCAAGGTGATGCACGTGGTGCGCAATGGATTGGTACACTCGATAAAGGAGTTTGAAGTTGGGACAAAGCTGAAGCTCCACAGCCAGAAGGATTATCTGGAGGGTAAGAAGAGGAACCGTTCCTTGGGTTTGAATTGCGTCACTTAACCGAAACCTGTTCACTCTTACAGGTGATAACAGTGACATCGTGGCGACGGATTCTCAGAAAAACACCGTCTACTTGCTAGCGCGCAAACACGGCCTACGATCGCCGGAAGAGTTCGGTATACTGCTGTGTCACCACTTCCTGAGCAAGTACGCGCACGTCGAGGAGGTGTCAATACACATCGAGGAGTATCCGTGGTCCCGGATGGGCTTCGGTACGGGGCCGTACAAGGATCTGCACAATCACGCCTTCGTCTTTACCCCGACCGCCTTGCGCCACACGGACGTTACGCAGACGAGAAGCGGTATGGATACAATGCATTTGTCCTGCCTTGGTTTCGTTGCTTTCCTGTGATACATATTTGACGTCTTTCGTTTCCCTTCAGAATCCAAGCCGACCGTCGTCAGTGGGCTGACCGATCTACGCGTCCTAAAGACAACCCAGTCAGCTTTCGTGAACTTTGTCGATGACGAGTACCGGTCCCTTCCCGATCAGCACGATCGCATCTTCAGCACGGTGGTTCGCTCGTCGTGGCAGTACTCGACGGTGACCGGGGTCGACTTCGACTACTGCTGGAACAAGGTGAAGCAGTGCATCCTGAACAACTTCGCCGGCGAAACGGAGAAGGGCATCTTCTCGCCGAGCGTGCAGCATACGCTCTATCTGGCCGAGAAGCAGGTGCTGGAGTCGATACCGGAGATTTCGTCGATCGACATGACGATGCCGAACAAACACTACTTCACGTTCGACTTTAGCAAATTCCCGAAAGTGGTGAAGGACGCCGAGCTGAAGGAGGAATCGGTATACGTGCCGGTGGACAAACCGGCTGGAATCATCTACGCCCAGCTCGACCGGAAGTCGGACCAGTTCGTGAAAAGCAAACTATAACGTGGTACGCACAGCGAGGGGTGGAACTTGCCGTGCGCCGAGATGTTTGAAGGGATTTTAGGCAAAACTTGCTCAAGAGACTATGGTAGCTTACTCCACTGGTATGACTTATCCGACCGTTCGGCATTATTTGAGACTGTTGAAACTTAATACGTCAGTTGATTTTACTTATTATTGATCTATCGCCACTTACTCTAGGGGAAAACAGCAAAGTTCCATTATGTAGCTTGTATGCTGTTAGTAAATGAGGCATTTATGAGGCGTGATTACTTTTAAATATAGATATGTGTAGAAAATACCGCTTCTTATTTGTTGACAATTTAGAAAATGGGGGTTTTTATTATAACGGAATCAACTTCTTAAAGCAAAATGTTATTTTTAAAAGTAATCTAGTAGTACAACGATTTGATATGCATTTATTTTCAATTTATTCTTCAGTTTTGCTTCATATTACCTTAGATCGAAATCAATTAAAAATATTTTTTAAATTAAAAATAATAACAAATAAATAGGTATCTAACAAAGACTCGATATCAGATTCTATGATTTAATATTGTTTAAACAATCGTCAATAATCTATAAACCGGAACGAGCGCCTTTAATTCCAAATGATACCGGAAAGAAATACTTTTGTCTTTTAACATTATATTTCTAACTGAGTACAAAGGTCTAGTTTCATTTCAACAAACAGGAAAATCCTTATATATGATTTGAATCAAAAAATTTATAAATTCTGTTAGAAAATCATATTACCAGAAGATGTAAGGTAAACAGAGCCAAATCATTAGGCTTCATGGTACATTTGAAAAGTTATTAGAAGATTTTTAGTCGTTGCATTCTGTACGCTCAACCATATAAGGAAAAGTTTTGAGAAGCATCAACTCTGATCAAATGAATTCTAAGAGATCTTTTGATTTATTATAATTTGATCTCTTTAGAAGCTTTTCAACGTATCAAGCGAACCCGGCACTGATTGCTTCTCAAAAGTTTCTAGAAACACCAACGTAGGTCGTTGGTTTCTTACATCCAGCCCACGGGTAGATTGTCCCAATAAAAGCTAATCATACTGCAATAGAAATTCACTTACCGAGAACAAGAAATACAGATTAGGAAGGACTTCCTCGCTCCGACACTCACTCACCCGCTCGGGATGACATGGCTACGTCGTGTCCCAGAACGGACCTACTCGGGTTCCGTTTATGATTACGCCGTAAACGTTGCGTAATTGGCTCGTCGATAAATATACCTCAACAGGTCCTCGATGCGCCGCCGACCTTTGGCTTTGCCGACCCTTATCAATTTCGCTTCGGCAGAAGCGTGCTTTTACGGATTTTATGACAACCTCACCGGGCCATCCCTCATTCGGGCATGCCGGGGTAACTATGCTGAAAATCAAACAGAATGGGCACGAACCCTGCGACCGAAAGTGAAACGTTACACGGCTGGTGGCGATAGTGAAGGGTGTCGACACCCGTTGGCGATACGAGTGGCCATTTCGTTACAACGTACATACGGTACCAGCGAACTGAAGGCAAACAAGAGTGAACTGCAGGAGGAAACGAAAGAGGTTTCACTTTGGACGCCCTTAGCGCACCGGAAGTGACACAACGCATAGGGGAAACGTCAGTCGTTGGGCGATTGGGAAGAAGGAAGCATTGAGGATGTGACGCACCACCGGAATGACGGTGGGGTTGCGAGTAAACGCCAAAGTAAACTCGAAAGTCAACAAAGGCTTAACTTTAAAACCTTCCTGCTTAACCATCCTCTCGGCATGCGGCATGGAAGAAAGAGCGAGTGAGGCAGCGAGTAAGTAACTAGGATGGGATGGAACGGGGCTCCCCGTAGTCGGACGGTGTCGCAAACAAAGTACAAACGCCCCACACTCATTAAAATTTATTGATGAGCTCAAAAGTTGACCGCTTATCCGGCGTCTTGATCAGTTCGCGTTCGAATTTTGCCTGCGACGGCAACGAATCTTCCATTCTGTGCCTTTGTTTCGTACGTATTTAGGAATTTGCTTCAAGTTCCTTTGAATGGAAGAAAGTACCAAGGGCCGATAATCAATAACCGTCATTTGTCCAAAGTGAAAAACAGTTTCATAGTTCATTATTACTGGTAGAAAACCCCCCGGGGCGTGTGTTTGTGAATTAAAACGGAATTACCGTGGCGTTGGCCGCAGTTTGAGTTCTCCGAATTCCAGTCCCATCCGCACAAAGTTTTTGAGGAGATTTCGATGTTTTGAAACCATGGGAAAGTTAATCACAAACTCAATTACAAAGTTCACGGTGCTCAGCTTCTTAATGTTAACCATCGAACCGGCGTTGGCCGGTTTCGCTGGTTTGAAAGAGGGCAACCACGTGCAAGCACCCGGTGCAGGTGACGAGTTCTTCCGGATGACTAACGAGTTTGATGGGCAGCAAAACCAGGAACGTTACAGTGCGTTTACGGCGACGAGCGATCGCCGGAGTGTGGTGGAATGCGGTGGAGTGTACAAGCGGCTACAGAGTGAAATCCGTTCGCCAGGATACCCCGAGGGATACCAGGGAAACCTGTACTGCGAGTACACCTTCAAGTCTCCGTTTGTCTGTAGCAGTCAGTATCACTTTCAGTTCATAGAGTTTGCACTCGAACCGTCGCGGAATTGCAGTAAGGATCGACTTACGATCGGTGATGAGGAGATCCTGTGTGGTACGGTTGTCGGATCGAAGTTGTATGATGCACCCGGTGGCGTACTCCGAATGAAGTTCGTCACGGATGGGTGGGGTACGGGGCGGGGATTCCACATTCTTGTCACGAGGCAACCGTGCAGTGACGATAATGAGGCGGCGGAGTCATCGACGGCGTATACGCTGTTCACTACGATCCAGGTCGCCGATGACGCAGAATCTAGTTCGGAGGAGCTCGTACCGACTACCGAAATCCCGGTGGTGTTTACTTCCGGGGACGGAAAGGTTGTCAGTAGTCGGCAGGATATACCTCCGGAGTTTAATCCTGGAGGCAATGGATATTTGCCACCACCGACAAATGTATCCCCAACGTACCCCACGCCAACGTATCCGACGTACCCATCGTTCCCTTGCCCAGCCCCGTGCTATCCACCGTGGGGTTGTACTGCGTCAAACTATCCAACCATTCCTACGACACCTCCTAGAGCTCCATGTGATCCTCGGTATCAATCCTGTCAACCACTGTACCCCAGCTATCCAACATACCCCCAGCAGCCGTCGGTGCCTTCTCCAATCTGCCCGTCGAGTCCATGTGGTCCTGGACAGAGCGGAACTCCAGCGTATCCGCAATATCCTCAGTACCCTCAGTATCCATCAGCGTACTATCCGGGCTATCCGACGACATCGGGCACGGAAGGGACCACGTCACTCGGTGGTGCCCCACCCGGCTATGAACCGGTCAAGTCGGAAGATCGTAGGCCGGAGTTTCCCGAACCCACAACGGAACGCGTCGAACCGGAGAGTCAGGTCGCGCTCGTTCCCGGCGTTCCTCTGCCTCGAGCATGCTGCCGCAACTTGTTCACCCAGCGACGGTTCTACCTGTCCAGTGCAAACTTTCCCTCCCAGACTACCGTCCCCCAGGATTGCGTCGTTCAGGTGCAGCGCTTTTCACCCCAAACGTGTCGGCTGGTGATTGGGTTTAAGTTCTTCTTCCTGGGGAACAATCAGATCCCGGGCTGCCCGGACGGATTCGTCGAGATTGACGGGCAGCGCATTTGCGGTTGCCGGACGGGACAGATCTACCGGACCGCCGACTTTGGCCCTTACCCTACGAAAACGATCCGCATTCAATCCCGACCGGGCCGGTTCCCGATGGTGCAGGGTTTTGTGTTGGACGTTACGCAGGAGGACTGCGTGCCGCGTGGTCCCTTGAAGCGCAGCGATACGGAGCGTCTGGTGGTGCCACGATCGGTCAATCCCGCAACCAGGTTCACCTACGAGATGGGCCGCGTGGAAGGAAAACTGCTTCCGGTGAGGTCGGTGCAGACCACAAACAGTACCACCCAGACCGTCACCCACCAGATGTACTATTACAATCTTGACGAAGCCCAACCGGTCGTTCGGCCTCAGGAGAGTCAAATCCAGTACCACTACCGTCCGCCTGGAGAATCGGAGAAGTTCGTCCAACCGCTCTATCCGCCGGGGGCAGCTTCAGGACCTAACCATTGTCTGTTTACCGCCGGTGATTGGCTTCGATTAAAGCTGGACTGGCTGTGGCTCTTCAAGCCGGTCTGTTTGGCGTAACGGAAGAAAACCTCAAAAGCCATCAATCAGTGCTTCGACGGACACACAGTTCATCCGTGAGAAACTAACCGTTTATGTTACCGAATGTCATGCACAAAATAAATCCTTCCATTAACAACAAGTTAGTCCTGGCGTTTTAAAGTGTTTCTTAGGCAAATAGGTAAAGTTTCCATTTATTCAATGTTTTATTATGTTTATCTGACATTTCATCCGAAAAGGTAGCCTTTCCTTTCTTGAAGGCTTTTCCACGTGAAAAATTCCACATGTTTTCCGCAGCTTCCTTCGCTTGTCAAACCGGTTGTAACGCCATCTATTTGAAGCTATGGTTCTTCTACGAACAGCAAATTTCTCCCCCTTCTCGAAATGAAACATAAGCTTGCCCCCACGTATTCGCCCTACATAGACAAATGGTACCCGCCAGAGAAAAGGCAGCGCTCGTTTGGACGGCACATTTCTCATCCGCCCATTAGCGGGAGGATGTAGTGTATTTTTCATGCATAATATAGCAGCACAGGTGACACACTATCCTAGGCAAATGTTCTTCATCGCAACCATGCGTCGCACGGGGATCGGAGGATGGGAATTTCCGTTTTGCAAAGGGGGAATTTATTGCCTGACAGACTTAAGAAGTTGATCAGTGCCTTTGAGAAGTCAAAATTGTAAATTGTTTTCTGCACTTTAAAGAGAAACCACTAACATCTTCTAAACGGGCTGTTCGAATAAAGGAAACTGTTCTGGTTGTGATCGGATATGCCACATTTTGTACCGTTTCAAACACGCGAGGTATCGAAGCGAGCAAAACCCGCAACGCCCCAAAAACGGAAATGGCGTGGTAAACTCCCCCCCCCGGAAAAAAAACCCCAAATAGGCGGTAATCGCTCAAAGAAGCCGAAATGAGAAAGAAAGGGTACCCCGAGGCGTCGGCTCGGCGCAAACAACGAAACGCATTACGCCCGCACAAACAATGAAATGAAACGTGACGGCAAACATAAACGAAGATTCGGATAAATGAATGCACGGAAGAAAAGGGCAAAAAAAACTGAAGGACAAAATATATTCAACCATACGCAAAGGTAAACGCAACATCCATGAATGACGCATCCCGTTCTTTTCTCTGTATGTTTCCATTGGCAACACATTTGCATTTGGATACAGTAAGTCAAGGTTAGAGATTGGTTCCGTTTCCTGTGAGTAATTAAATATGCTATTGAGCAAGATAAATAATACACGCGACCATTGGCTTAGATGGGAAGTCAGATGAACAGCATTTGTGCAAAACGCAAACTGTGAACTGTGAAATTGCAAAACTTTTAGCGATTTACAAGAAAAATGCAGTGCAAACTCACTGCGATCAAAGATGGTCATAAATTAATCGGTCACGTGGAGAAATCGGAAACCCTTGAAACAATTTTTTTCCATCATAAAACCAACAGGTTTACTTTTTATCCAATTAAGGTCAGACGAGTTGTTGACATTTTCTATCCCTTTTTTCTGACTTGTTTTTTGTGTTTGTATTTTTAACCAACTCGATTGCGGATTACTTACCTGTTGCTATAGCATGCCGTAGCTAAGTGAAACTTGCTCTGGTAAACTATTTTCATTTCCGTTCGCCATGTTGCTATCATAATTTAACTTCCGTCACGGTGGTCCACCAACTCCAGCGGAGATGGGAAAGGCTTCGACCTTTCCCGTGTCGTGTCGTATGGTTCTTTCGGCGCGAGAAAAGAGACGCTTTCGCCAACCACAAGAAAGATGATAGAAATAAAAAGCGGAAAAATAAAAGGACACCACCACCGAATCATCTACCATGCTGAACGTAGTACAGAGAAGGTTTTCCACAACTTTATTCTATATTTTACTTTTATTCGTTTGGTTGAGAAATGTAAATGGAAACTTTTGCGTTGTGCATGTGTATTTAGTTGTGCTTTTTTTTTTCTTGTTTTGTATGCGTATTTTAATATGTACTTTTTATTATTATTTTAAATATTCTCTCCACTCCATCCTTCCTATGATGAATGTTTTTTTTTATATGGTTTCAGATAGTTCTACTTCTATAAAGGATTGACTTAGTTACTTGTATGCTTGCGTAAATCCTGCCCCTGGGACACTTTTGTTTTTACAAGATTGCCACCACCCACTCAACGGCCACCGACGTGCGTGCTGTCTCGGATACCGATACCTAAGGAAATAGCTGCCTTCCGGACATCAACATGACAGATCGCCGATACGATCTTCTGCAATCGAGAAAACCTCACACTCCGACGCACGAGAGCTATCATACAGGTCGATCGTTTTAAGTGTGCCCAACATATCGTTTGAGCCGCGTTCGGTTGCCACGACTTATCGTTGGCCTAAGTCTACCTCTCCCCAGGTTCCAGGTTTCGATTAGTATTTTTCTGTACTCTTCAGACCTACCGGTGAGCTCCTTCCGAGCGTCGAAGTATGCAACATCCTAAACTTATCTAATGACAACGGGAGGATTAATGCGATACGATGCGATGTGAGGATAGTCATGTTGTTTTTCATTCGCTTTTTATGCTTTGGGTAGAAAATGTGTATATGTATGTGTGTGTATGTATGAGCGCTCATTTGTTTCACATACTTCATCCTCCATCCAGCACTCCCGACGGACATTCGTTATTGGAGCAATGTCAGGCCGGGATAAAGCTGACTCGGACACGGGCGGACAATGGAAAACTTTCCTGCCTTTTCCTTTAACCTCTTCGGTACCACATCGGAAGCGTCAAGGGGTGGGATCTATTTGGGATGGGGGACGTGCAACGATTTGGGAGGGAGCAGTCAACCATGCACCGTGATCCTTCTTCGATTCACCGTCTCTGTGTCGTGTCGTATCTGTTTCGTGTCGCGTGCGAATAAAAAAACTCCCGAAGAGCAAGAGTCTTAGCCCAGGAAGCGGATGTTTGTGAAGATGGCCTTCGCCGGACGCTTGCGGTTGCAGAAGTTGACCGTCCGCTGGTGGTTGCCGACCCGGTTCTCGTGCAGACCGACGAGCAGCTTGAAGACGTCCTCCCGGCTCGGCACGCACAGATAGCGAGCTTCGGCATCGTATCTGTTTGTTGAGAGAGGAAATTGAAAAATAAGATTTTCAAATTAACAGGTTTCTCTGGAGCAAAAGAAAAAAAAACAACACAATTTTATAAACAAATATTTGCCCAATGTGGGTCAAGCCGAATTGATTGAAGGTATCTGCACACAGCTATTTTTTTACAAATATTTTGACACGGAACGACACTTTCTTTTACATTGTTATATATTTGTATCAATTTCTCTACTGTTGTCAGTTGATACTTATATTTTCATGTGGTGTGTCGTTTAAACACATTTCATTCGTATAAAATAAATTACAAGAATTTCTTCGACTTGTAATAAAAAAAAGAGTTGAATCAAGGACTCCTGAACTGAATATCATAAATTATAAATGGGATATGGAATGGGATAGATGAATAAAAGTTCTGTGTTAACTGAATAGGATTGTTACGTAACAACGAAAACAATTGTGATTAGCTCTTATGCGTTCATTTGTAAGGACAGGCATAAGGATATATTTGTATAAGGCTATATTATTTGTGGATAAATAAGATAAGAAATGAGGATAAATAAACTAGTAAATTGATTTTTATAACTATTACTACTTACAAAAAAAATTTCAAAGAGTTGTGATAAAAATCTTCAATTTATCTCAGCGTGTAAAAAACATGGGGGTGGTATTTTAGAAGGGTAATGTGGAGTTTACCTAGGGTATTTTATGAAATGATATTTCCTTGCATCAGAAAATACCTACAACTTTCAAATACGCATTCATAATTGTTTAGATATTCAAAAAATAGGACAATCGCTCCTGATCCAGTCCCAGATTGAATATAACACAACATGCCTTACGGAAGAGGCTTCTAAAAACTAAATCAAACGAAGTAAAACCAAAGCAAAGGCCACCGGATTTCACCGTGGAAATGTGCTGAGAATCAACTTTTCTCTTTTGCAAACGCCAATTCCGAGCCTTTTATCGGGACGCGGAAAATAAAAAGAGTCGTTCAATTTTGACTCCAATTCAATTTCAATCTCTTGTGCACTGTAGTGTCCCACACACTTACGTTCGACTGCGTGAATTCTGACGTTTCCAAGGATAGCGCCGGTAGTAACGCCCGGACCGCTTGCCACCATTCGGCGTGAACTGCCCCGTCACGATGCGGCCCTCGTTCTCCTCCTCCTCGTCGCCGTCGCCATCGTCGTTGTCTTCGTCCGTGTCGTCATCCGTCGCATCGTCGACTTTGCCAACCGCACCGGCCAGTCCCGCCGCGTCCTCGATGTACACAATCGGCAGCGGTCCCTCGGGCAATTCCGTCAACAGCTTCATCAGCAGATTCGATTTGATTTCGATGTCCTCCTCCTGCTTGATGCGCTCCAGCTGCTCGCGGATCAGATCGATGCTCTCCATCGCGCGGCCATCCCCAGCCCCTCCGCTGTCCAGCCGGGGTCGACCAAGTGGGCTGAGGGCGACCACCGACAGTGGGCTGTCACCGATCTCGTTCTCGGCCGGATCGAGGGCGACGGGATGCTCCAGTCCCCCGGGGTAGCTTTGGTCGGCAAAATCTGAAATCAAACGACATGTTCGTAAGCGGGCGGGAAGGGCATGGAAAATGGACGTTAGGACGCCGTCGCCCGTAAGTAGTTCACCCGAGGGAACTATTGTCCGTGGGATGGTAAATCAAAATGTGTTTATAATCATCGTTTGACAAGCTTTGGGAAAGGTGATTAAAGCACCTACAAGATTTTTCTTCTTCGGCCAGAATATATCCCCTACTCGAGAAAAAAGAATTCTTAACCTTAACAAATGTCATAAGAGGTGTCTAGAAACGACCGTAGACAAACATGTGAAATTTATTGATTCTCAAGTATTGTTAACTCCTAAGAGCTCCTTTCAGTGTAGGTCAGTGTTCAAATAATATTCGTACCAATATCGTCATATAGAACGGAACGAGGCAAATCCTACTAGCACTCAACTAAAATGTGACATCAATATCATGAAGTTCTTCGGAACTTGAGGGCGTGCTTGGTGTATCAAAATAAAGTTCAACTCTCTACGGGCACTCTAGATTGCGAAACATTTTCATCAATAAATGGACACGTACACGCATGAGGTTGACGTACTGCCAAGGTGTAAGGGTACCGCATGGCGATAACAAAAAACAAAAAAAACTCCATGATGGGAACAAATAGATGTTTATTAGTCCTATATTATGCAGGCGTAAAAACGTGATATCGACTAAATTGAAGGCAGTTGGAAAAATGAATTGAAATGAGCAGACACATTTCCTAAACATTATTTCCGGAGAAAGAGAGCATTGGTTTTTGGAAAATTCAAAGTAAACTTATTTATTCAATTTGTTTGTTTAGATCTTGTTAGATGTATCTTCATGCGCGTGTTTTTAATCTCTGCAAAGTAAAAGCAAACCAGAGTTAGATAATCAACTTCGGACCAGGTACATTTACATGCTTTCTTTTTGCCATCCACGAAAGGAAGGAAATGCAAAGGAAAAAAAAAATCTTTGGTATGTGATACCTTTATGATGCCTTTTTCTATGCCTTCAACTTTATGATCTCAGATCAATCTCAATTATAATCAATTCGTGCCACGGTATGGCAAAGTAAAATGCAATTTATCGTCCCGTACACGGTGACAAGCTCAGCCGTTTATTAATGCCTTGGAAGGTGTGTCGTTGGAATAGAAATATGATATCACGTCAGGAGTCAACACTACCGACGGGGTCAACATGGGCCGGTCGAAGGCGAAAATCATTGCGGAATTTTGGAAAAGATGTGGACGAAGAATGGTACTTTAATATTCGCTAGGAAGACATGACCCATGGCGATCGATCTTCGGGACAGGCCCTGAAAGTCGATTTGGGGCTATTTTACACCTTTTCTCTTTTTTTGTTTGTGCGTCCCGAAAAACTTGTCGGCCCCCGCACGGTCCGGCCAAAATTGGCAAGGATAAATCTAATTTTATTCACTTACCTTCGTCGCTGCCAGGGCGACCGATATCGAGCGCCGGAACGGCCCGAAAGGCCGGAACGACATCGTTGCCGAACACCGCCGGTCTTTGATCTGCGTGCCAGCGATGACGGTTGCCCACTCCACCGGGCTCCACCACCGCCCGGCGTCTCATAACACCGCGATGTTGCGCCACGAATGGAGCGAGCGATTGGAAGGGACTCGGAACCGGTGGCTTTTGCTGTGAGTCTAGCTGAAGCATCGCCGAAGGATGGTGCTGTTCGGGCGCTAATGAACCGTGAGAAACTTGTGACGCGCCAACGCTGCCACCGGCCGTGACGGCACCCGTCACCGGTCCGGAATGCTTCTCGGCGGCCGGTTGCGGGCGAAACAGCGCGTCCAGTGGGTGGTGCGCGACGTGCGAGTTGTCGTAGGAGCAAACTGGGCTGGGACCAGAAATGCAGAGCACCACCAGGAGGAGCAGGTAGGTGGCCGGCACCAGGGGTCGTGACATTTTCATCGTGGGTGAAAGTGCGCCCTCGAAACGGAACTCGAGAGGTGGCTGAGTGGCAGTCGGATTGATTCCGATGATTGTCGGAAAGTCTGACGTGGTTCGATTACAGTCGATACGATTCACTTGCAGCACTCTGTTTGTAGGATCCTGAGTGCACTGTTTTGCTGGAGGAATTGCATTTCGTCAACTGAAATGGGGAACACACACACACACTCTGTTTATACTTTCTCGAGCCAAAACGTTGGCGCCAAATAAATTCAATGACTTGACCCACTTGAGCCCCGCAATAGCTAAATGAGTGTTGTGAAACGCGAGTGGGAGATTGTTCTGACGCCTAACTCTTCAGCGTTCCACTTGGAAAATAATGAACAGGTACTTTGATCGATTATATTAACGATCCTTTCGAGTGCCAACGCCGGGAAATTAAAATCTCGTCAGAGTGTACGGCGGACAGCATACTTTCAGGCGTGTTTGCGAAAGGATTAAATCATAGAATGTTCATAATAGTTGCAATCGAATATAAAGAACAGAAGCACGCGAAAACATTATCACAGAGATGACTTAAATCATAATTCAAGACCAACTTTACGAACGAAGAAGCGAGTATAGATCAGCGAACTCAGGGTACTATTAAGTTATTTCATTTTCGAAACTATTCTCCCACCAAGTATATCCAAGTGAAGTTCGATAAAAATCGATTAGAATTCTTTCGATAATCTTCAGCCCAGCCAACGCATGAGTCAGGGCAACAAATTCCCATTAGTCGTCGAAGCAAAATTCCAGACTAACCCTTTTCTTTGAACCGCTCTGTTCGGGTATGCAAATTATTAACAAATGATGTAAACTCTGGTCACCGTTCGAACTAGACCCATACCCACGTCCATCCCCAGAAGTGCGCTGAATCATTTGAAATTTTCGAGACGGAAAATTTGCATGAAAAAAGCTTCAAAGTGGTAATTGTGGGAAAACCTCAACCAGTCGCCCCCCAATCGGGTGAGCAATGTTTCACGAAGCTTGCGTTGCCGCGCATTACGAACCGGATCGGGCCCGGGTAGTGCTTCCTAATTCCATAATTGGCCGTAGAAAGTGGGAAAGGCACCGAAAGGACATTTTGGAAAACAAATAAAAACTGAAAAAAGAGGGTCAGTGTACGGGTTCGTGCCGAAGGAAATCAATTTCCTGTTTAGGGGGGGTTAAAAGAGCAATTAGTATCGCTTGTTTCTGGGGCGTTCGTGTTACTTGTCGTGCAGCACATTCCGAGTGTCTTGGTGGCGTTTGAAGTGTGTTTTAGGGCTGTTGCAATGTTGGCGTGCTCGAAGTGATTATTCTTAACGTTAAGTGTTGAGCCCACGCTAGTTAGTCACTGTGGACGACATCCGTCTGTCTACGTGACTTATTCAACGAACATGACTCCCGGAGCAGCTGTTGAGAACTGTTCTTCACCCGGTTGGGTAATGCCACGACAAACGGCTGCATGAGACAGTCGGTGCCTGCCGTATTATTGATGTTGAAAATGTGGCGCTTTCAATAGTAAAAAAAACAAACAAAAATACCATACAATCAACATTCACAGCGAAAGAATTTCTTCTGGTTCCTATTTGAGGACGATGGTGAATCAACAAAGAGCGCCGCTAATCGAGACGCGAAGCAAACACACTTACACGTTTCAAATAACCGAAGAATCCTGTCCCGACCCGCTGGCAGTGAGAGGCAAACATTAAAAATCCCAACCGTTCGCATTTTCTTACGGCGGCGCTTTTCGTTGCCCTGGGGCACTACTTGAGAACTGTCAAACCGTGACATGGATTAATATAACCGAACACAACGAGTCCGAAGCTACTCAGAACTGTTAAGTAAACCAATTGAAAAACTTGTAGCAAAAGAATGCCAGCCGGGGGAGGCGAGTTTCTGTTCCGAAATAGTCATCACTTGACATTTTGCGAGGAACCGGGGAAAAAGATGAGTTTCGTTAGTTTCATTCCAACGCGTTCCTTTGTGTATGTGAGTGTGTGTATTTGTGTGCAGGAATGCAACAGACCCGGTTACGTGAGCAAGTAACGTTTGCGTAGGTCATTGTCGAAGTCTTTAGTTATGCTGCCCGAAAAGACTCAGACCAGAAAACTTGGGCAGCAAGTCGAAAAGGTTGATACTAGCAGGAAGTCCCAGTGGCTTTTTAGTAGCATATCCCGGCTTTCTGCCCCCGAGGAAACCGAGGTACCAAAGTTCGGTATTAAAGTATGCAGTATTTCCGTTGCCAGTGACTGTGCACGTGGAAATTTCTAAAAATATCACAAACGTTGCGTGATGCGCCTGGATTGGGCAGAACGCGATAGGCAGTGGGTTGGTACAGAGAAAAACGACGTTGGCATTCAAACCATGGAGCTGCCAGTTGGTCAGTGTCCAGCCGTATTCAGGAAGGTTAGGGAATGTTAGGACAATTTGGAGAAGGAGAGAATAGATAATGATGTACCGGAGATTAAAACGGCTAAACCAACGAAAACGCGCGCAATAATCCCTTATCCCGTGTAGAAGCTCTTCTTAACCACCGACCGATTCCTATCCGAGCATCGTAAAATGAAATTTAATATTCGTTTTACATGGATGTTAATGATTCATTATTATTCAATTTTCGCCCAACTCGCATCATCGCCATTTATCTCCCGTTCCAAGGATCGGCGTGGGCTTTTGGAGTAACTCGTCAATCAATTAGTGAAGGATTTAATCGTACTGACATTTATTTCCAACCAATTGGTTACCCAGTCACTGAAACTGGGCCTAGCAAAGTAATAACTGTTTACGTGAAATATGTGTGAAAAATGGTTAAATTTGAAACACAAAATTGATACGCCATGGAAAAAATATCAATCAGAAATTATTGACAATATAGCTGTTTGTGTCTATGGCCGGGAGAAAATTATACTGGTTGGCATGTTTAGCAAATAAAACTGTCAACCAATAACTCAACCCGAATATATTACTTATTCCTACGCCAGCTGGGCAGTGACCATTCTAATTCGGGCAGCGTTTGAGTGCCGAAGTCAAATCAATCTCGTGCTGTTGAAATCATCCTTCCTTCCCTCGTATAACAGCTAAAAGGATCGGAACCCAAAGGCGTTACTTCTGCACGGAATGATGCGATCCTTCCGCCTGCACAATAAAAAGGATCGGTGATTTATGGCACTAATGAGTCTCGGCGGGTAAGTAAAAAAAAACGACACCGAATCGATGCTCGGTTCTTCCCACGACAGAAAGGGGGGAAACTTTTTCACCGAATCGGAAATCGATTTGTCGCCGTTTAGAAGCCCATTTTTGGCCGTGCAATATTTGCGAGCGAACAGTGCACGCAATCTTTCGTTTCGTTCGAGGAAAAGGGTTTGGGAAGGACGTCGTTACTGAACAGAAAAAGGTCTGCAGTTTAATTAAATGTAAAATAAGGGACAACTGTTTCTTTTTTGTTGACTTAAGCCATAAGAAACGAACCACCAACAGCACTGTGCTTCCCAAGGAGGGAAAAGGAGGACTTGCAACTTTGGTGATTAATCGACAAAAGGGTAACTCTTGGAAGACATAATAAGTTATGCGAAAGATGTTGTTGGTGATCAGTTATTAGTAATTTTCTCAAAGAAGTAAATTTAATTCGATTAAAAAATAAGGATTAGCATAAAATGTATCATTCTGAATGTTTGATGATGAAACGTTCGAGTCATTAAACAAATGATAGAAATATTTTGTCCTAAAACAAACGAATAGAATGGAAAACGGTTCATTAGATGGCGATCGAATAAATGCTAAATTTGTTATGAGTTCGTTTTGATCACCACCGAAAAACGGCTTTGTGTATTCCATGAAATAAAATCAGTATTTATTCCGAACAGTTAAATTGTGCGTATGCTCTTCAAATAAAAATACCGACAGCAACAAAGCCAATAGAGATCTTGCAGTCTCGTCGTTTGTTCAATGGCACAGCCACTCCGAAACCGTGAAACTGTCCGTCAATAAGGTGCTTCAATGTACGCACGAGCAAACATTGAGTCGTTCTGTTTTCATTCCGGGCTCTTGCCCGTGCTGGCTGGCGGGGAGATAAGAACCCGAAATAATACGCAAAAATAAAAACCCCAATAGTCTGACCATAATCCTGTGGCGTGCAGAGGTGGCAGATTGCAGACCCGGACCGTTGACCCCCTCCCCACCCCTCCCTCAAGTCTAACGTCAGCCGTAATGCAAAGATTGGATAATACAAATTCACTTATCCGCCCTTGGTCGTCCCGGAGTTTTCGGCAAGCAGTTTTTAGGTTGAAATGTTTCTCATCCCTCACTCGCTAAACATCGTAGTAGGGCCATTATCCAAGAACTGATCATGTTTGCTAACACGTTTTCCATAACATTTGTTTTTTTTCACCAGAATTGTTACCATGGTCACGTAATGGCGTCTCAATCGGTGGTCGAGTGAATGAGCCCGGAAAATGTGATACTTTACTTTACCAGTCGATGACGGGGCGAAAAATTGGCATTTTCAATCCCGGGCTCGCGTTGGCGTTGAATTCTTTGGTTTTCTCAAAATGATCAGGATACGCACCAAAGGTCACAACCCACGGCCTGGTCAGGATGTAACAAGCGAAAGAGTTTATTTAATGTTCTTGAATGGGCTTTTCATCCTGCTTCGGCCATGGAGGAAAATTTGACGTTTCTATTATAATAGTGAAACAAAACCCATTTCCATAGCTTGGTTGGTTTATAAAAGCCAAAAAATACAACGCAGTTTTCTATGAAAACATTGAAAAAAGGCGATAAAAAAAGCCACCTAAACCTATTCAATTCCATTTTTAGAGGACCACCACGAAAGGCTTCATCTACACGGTAATTCGGGAACGGATCCGCCAATGGAGTTCTCTCCCTAAGGCCCCAGTTTTTCCTACCGCCAGCGGGAAAAAGCCCACTCCCGTAAACATACTGTACACACACACACACACACAAGTATCGGATTTCCGCACTCAATCGGGCCCAATTGAGAAGCTTCCGGGAAGCGCGATACGGCTTGTTCACATTTCCACCGCCCAGTGGGGGTGGGAAGTGGAAAGAGCTTTATACGAAATCAGCTGCCAATTTTTGACACCGAACAAGTGATCAATGAAGTGGCGAATAACAAAGGAAAAAAAGTTCGTCTGGTTCAGAGTTGACGCGTGTCCGGGTGCTGGTTGTATGACATGGCGGTTTGTTACGTCATCCGTCTTTTTTTGACATTTAGAAGGACATTTATGCCGATGATGATGATGATGATGTGCGGTGCTCGAAACGATCGAAGAAATGGTCGATTTACAATTCTGATTGTGTTTTGGGATTCCTATTTCTTGGGATCATTTGATTCGATCACAGTTTATTTAAGGATCAACCCATTCAAATGGCACCAACCGCTTTTATTCAACCGCTACAGTGATTGAAAAGAAACGGTGAGTTGGAAAGATTGATTTTCCGCGGCTAATAAGAGTCCTTGGAAAAGTTTTGTGAAAAGCTGGTCCACCGCTCATTCTTGACGTTGTTGCTCCATTAGCAGCGCGTATTTTAGGCAGGGTTTTACGCAACTAACACCTTAATGGTTTTGCTTCTTTGTGTTGATTTTTCAATGGGTTTAAATATTCTATGGGTTTTGTTGTGATTTAAAGAAAGGTTTGAATAATGTCGGTAGAAAATTCAAAGTACTATTGAATTAGTTTCCAAATGGTTGTTTCGTGTTTTAACGACAGTATCGTTAATGTATTAAACAACATTAAAGCTTTATACTTTGACCCTTTGGTATCGATATCAAAATCATTTTTTTCTCGACGTTCGGGTTGTTGTTCACATTTCCGACGTGCCCACAATTTGCTGCCAGCTTTGAGCATTTTTTATCCTAAAGTTTTCACAAACCGCTCAGATAATCGTGACCTATCAAAAACTTTTGGCCGTCAAATGAATTTCCTACCGACATCGAATCATGTTGGCAGATGAGTTCACCATCAAGTTAACGAACCGTAGTAATTGTTTTATGACGCCAATTTAAGTACTCGCACTGTGGGCGGAAAGCGTTCACTTTCCGTTATGCTCCAAAGTGAAGCCACGAGTTGTTAATGATATTTCAACAAAATGCTTGGAGCTAATGAATGTCATGTCAGGGCATCATTCGGCGTTGAGAGTAGTTGGGTTTAGTTTTTTTCTACCCATTTCAATCCATCTCCCATTGTTTGCTTCATTTTTGTGTACAAAAAAAATAAAACCATTTTTTAATCATCTCTGCCTGTGAGCTTTCCTCGTCAATATTCATTTACTCAGCGGGCACCGGGTTCCGTTATGTAAAAGATTCTTAATTAACATTTATGGTTTCATCGGTATTAACACGCGCATCGTTAAGCCAAACGTAATCAACAATGGACGTGGATAGAATTACTTTACCACTTATTTCTTTTCAAGCCGCCATTCCAACGCGATGTGTATTTTCAATGAGATATGAACGTCATTGACTTCATTTTGATCATAAACTGATATGAGAAACTCATTTCCCAATCCATTGTTTTTTAATTTTTTTATAGATTGATGTCTTTAACTTCTTAAGTTTCAATTTTTTTGAGAAAGAACGAGAAAAAATTGCTCTAAAACTAATGGCATAAAGTTCTCTTCTTCTCATAAATCTTCTTCTTACGACCCACGTCGAGTAAAACGCACACGATTATAAGGTGGAACAGAAAACAAACACGATGAATAATTCAAAACTTTCGTCTGAACATTGGAAACACATTGCACATCGAACATCAGAGACACACTTTGCTATTGGACATCATTACGAACGCGTTTTTCTATTTTTTCACGATTATTTTTGTGCAAAGGTGAATGCAGTTCAAAGGAAATTCCATCGGGTCAATCAATTCAGGCCAATCAATCGCATTGTGACGAAAATTGGAAAACCGTGAGGCTGTCGTAATCACTAGTAACTGATGTGGGAGTTTTATCATTATTCCATTGCACTTTTTTTCCCTCCCAAAGCTTCCCAGTAGCCTTATGCGATCTTATTTCGAAGCGAGATCAATAAAGAAACGCTCACTCACGCGTTCTTCGTTTGATGGAAATATATACATTTCCGAAGTCGTTTGTGTTTGGTATCGATTTGTGCTGGGACAAACTGATAGCCGTGGTCGATTTGTGCCTTCGCCGCAGATGGGAAGGTTCGATAATTTCCTACCTTTACCTTGCGTTGTTCCGTCGGCTAGCCCGATAAGCCAGTATCTGAGGGGATCGAATGAATCATTTTTTTTTTTTGAATGAATCATTGGCAACGAAAAAAACATTCGGTGAGCAGCGTGTTGCTATGTGCAAATGCAAGGTAAATGCAAATGCAAACAAAAGGTATTCTACAAACATTTGCTCCGATTACCTTCCGCCGGCAAGCTTATCGTGTGGTTCGCTCGGGTTTTCGTGGTAAACGCAATGGAAATTAGGTGCTGAAAACATTTCATTTTTGAATTCTTACTTCAAAGAATCTTTAAAATTTATACCATGAATTTTCATTTACTCTAGTGGGTTTTACGGGACAATAGTCTCTGATGAGCTCGAGACGCTACCGAATCGAATTACGGCTCGAAGAAGCACCCACCCGGTTCGGCATTGGCATTGGGCTATTTTGGATGGTCCAGCCAAACCATTAGGCGGAGGGCGAGGACAATCTAATAAGCTATCCCACGACACGGCAGCGCCATTAGGCTAGCGTTGGCAAGGACTCCCGACGGGTTCTGTACGAATCCGCACGAGACGACGGTCCGGTCCATCTTTAAGTCCCGAAACGAGTCTTTCGAAAAGGATCGACGTTGTGTGAACATCAAAAGGATCATTCACAGTGGCACGATGGGACGGGCGAAATTAGTTTGACACATTTGATGGCTTTTGGCGAACACAATAAGACGGCTTACGTTCCGCAAAGAAAGATGTTCAACACTTTCGGAGGCTTTTCGGTGGCGGAAGTCCGTAAAATTTATCACTCACAGTAACACTAATGTGTGGTGAAATATATGCCTCATAAATGTGGTACCAAAACACAACTGCCTTCAGTATTGTCCTTTCCGCAAAGTCCACACGAAGCTCAAGAAGAGTTTTAATTTAACTCCGAAAGATTTCCGCCTAAAGGTATGCAATTAACTACATTCACCACTTCATAGTTCTAATGTTCATACACAGCATTCAATCACAACATCCTACCACTTCCGGTTGGTTGTAATAACAACTTCAACAGCACTACACGACGGCAGGTGAGCAAAGTCCAAAGAATTTCCCACACACGGCTGGCGACGGCAGTGCAGACTCTGCGCAGCGTTCCGATCACCGAGAACCAACCGACGACCACTTGTTGAAAGTGCGTTTGACGGAAGTTTCGCATCGCCACTGGCTTTTATATTTTTACCGGCGACGGCACGCTGCACCCCGCTTTCTCTCCCATCCGGCCGAGTGTTTTCCATCTGATGGGGTCGTTTTTCCGGAGGGAACGCAAACAAAAAAAAACCTTCCCCTTCGTGCTCGGGTCGGAAAATTCATTCCATTGAAGCGCCGAAGTATATCGCTCGGGTGAACCCTTGAATGGATCTACAAAAATGAATCCCCGGCCGATGAACGACCCGAAGTTGACGGGGAAAGCTCAGCAAGGGACGAAAGCTTCCCTGTGGTCGGACGTGATGGAGGCGCATGGTGCCCGGTAGGTGTTCGGTTGTACTATGGACATAGTAAGGACATTAATTTCATTCATAAAACCACACTCGGGTGGGTTGCGATCCGTGGAGTGCCATCGGGTTTCGGTGATTATTGCCGATGCAACGCCCACTAAGACTGCGGGGAAGAAAATGAACACACGCGTCCAAGTGGAAACCATTGAAATGCGGCAGAGACCGTATCGGTTCGGATTAGCAATTCTTGTGAAAGTGAACTCATTGGCTTGCTCTGTTCAACATCTAACAAAATAAACCGTGGCAACAATTTATTTCAACTTTCAATTTCATCGGCTACAGAACTAAGTTCCAACATTGCACACTTGCGCATCGATTTTCATAGTGCAAAGGAAAACATTTTCCATGGTGTTAACAAAAGACAACAAGTACACAAACACGCACACGAACAAAGATGAACGCTCTGATCACAGTCATAGGCTCTTGCCTCCATCCGGCAACTCCACGATCGGTGGGATGTTCAATTATTTTCCGGTTACTTCTACTTGCCGAATCCTTTCTTAGCTTTCTTTTTCTCCAGAACGATGATTTCATCGGCGACGTTGTAAATATCGGCAACGGTCTAGAGGAAAAGTGATAAGAAAGAAATAATCAATCGAGATGGAAGTGGTTGTTTTAATCGGAAAAGCGAGGCTCCCTCGGTAAGGTGACTTACATCTGCTTCCTTTAGTTTCGTTATTTTTGGGTCTTCGTTCCGCACCTGGCGGGCTTTCTTCTTCTTGTCGAGTTCCTCGCGCAATCGAGCCTCTTCCGCCGCTTCCAGTTCCTCTTCAGTCGCCTCGAGTTGCTCGGGATCGGGCTCGGGGTTTTCCTCCGGGTCTCCACCCTCCGAGGTGGCATCGTCTTCCGCTTCCACGGGTTCGGGTACAAGCTGAAGAGTCTGCTTCTCCGCTTCATTAGCGCCGCCTCCGTTGTCCGAGTCCTCCTGCTCTCCCTCCGATTCGTCCCCCGAGTCCCGGCTCGCACCCTTCGCTACCTTGATCGCAATCGACGTCTCCAGCCCGTCGGGTGAGTCGGCGTTCGCCATCGAGATGTAACCCTCCTCCGGCGAGGATGACTCCTGGTACTCGCTCACCTCGTGCTGCCGCTGCATCTGATGCTGCTTCCGGTGTCCCCGGCGTCCCCGGCGTCGATCCGTACGCCCGAGACCCCCGCCACCGTCGACGTCCACCTTCGGGTCGTCCTTCAGGTCGAAGTCGCGCCGTTGGATCGACCGGCCGAGCTCTTCACGCTGCTGCATCAGCACCGAGCGGAGGTTCATGTCCCTACACGGGCCCTTCTTCGTCTTGACGCGCAGCAGGTTCAGCGAACGGTCGTTCTCCTCGATCATGTACAGCTTTTCCTGCTCGAGCAGCGCTTCCCGCTTGGTGCGCCGTTCAATCTCCCGCTCCCGGCTTTGCTCTTCCATCTGCAACCGCTCGCGTTCCCACCGGTGGCCCTGTTTGATCAGCCGTTCGGCGTTTTTCTCGCGAATCGTTTTCAGCTGTTGAAGAGTGTGGACAATGTTTAAGCCCCCTTGTTCCAGCCATCCGCAAGGCTTACCTTTTCCCGCTTGTTCAGGATGTTGACGTTGGTTTTCTGGTTCACGAGAAACACCGAGCTGGTCATCTCCTCCGGTATGCTATCGCCAGCCCCAGACAGGATCAGATTTCTTTCTCGCTCGATTTCCTTCGCCTTGTGGAAGCGCAGTGGAAGAAGATAACGATGGGAAGAATTAGTCAAATCAAAAAGATAATAAATATGAAACTATTTCCACTGTGTTTTCTCCTGAAAGAGAATTATATCCTTATCAAAGCCACATGAAGGACACTTTTTCCTTTCATCTTTAGAGGAAGTCGTCCATTATCGTCTCGCATTCGCTCGCGACTTTTACTCCGCTTACCAACACAATGCTGTGCAGTGGAATCAGAGCCCGGGGACAGTTTTCCAGGCTATACTTTCCGTCCAGGATCAGCTGCTTCTGGCGTTGCCATTCTCGATGCTTTTTTTCAAACCGGACGTCGAGCGTCGGGAAGTGTTCGGTGTTTGGATTCGGTGTGAAAAAATGGAAACAACGTGCAAGTGGAAATGTGTACCGGATGACAAATGCAGGCCATTTTCAACGAAAGGTTGACGTTGGAGTGGGGGCATGTGTTCAAGTTTTCGTACGATGCATGACCGGAGACAAATATGAAATGGTACAAAGAAAATGAATTGAACGAAGTGCAATAAATGGGAGAACGCTTAGAAGCAGCGAAAGTGGGAGCAAAAAGAAGGTGATGGGTGTTTAAAGTGCAGGTTTTAAGGTCGGACGCAACACGGATTAAAGCCGAAGGCGGGATGCATTTTTCTTAAGCCCTTCACATTCTCCCACGAACGCCATTATCTTTCAATGCACCTTGCAGACCAACTCTATTTGCACCGGAGAGATGTTGTCCTGCTGGCCGTACCGGTTGCAACGACGAATGTCATCAGATAAATAGCACCCGGTTGGGTTAAAGGCCACTGCTTACTTAGCGTGTTCATTGCAAAGTGCGCTATCCTGGTTAACTTTTGCAGCTAAAAGTAGGATAAAGCCGCCACGGGAGGCTCATTTCTACCCGCTCCCTGTTCTACCCCTGATGGCAGTCATCGAAGAAACCAACCTCTCTCGGATGATTGCATCGAGTTCCCGTTCGAACCACGGGGAAGCTTTCACTCTGGATGATTCTCGATTCAAACTCGCGTCGAACTGCAATCACGTAGCAAGTCACAAACTCTGGCACACCCACACACCGAAATGCCGAACGCGAAAATCACATCACGCAGCATCATGCGTGTGTGTTTTTCTACGTGGCCAAGCAATATCCTTCCATACCTACGCCAGCCGTAAAATCCGGCGACCATGCGCTTCGACCGTGAGGTGGTAAAAAGGATGAAATAGGATTACGATTATGATAATCGCATTAAAAGTACCGTGCAATTCGAGAGGCCACCGGCGCCAACGCATGCACGCTCCCCAGCGTTAACTGTAACGGTAACGGCATATGAAGTTAATCTCCCGTGTGCGAGCCTTTAAAGCAGGGATGCCACGGAAGTGCGCGAAAATGGCACGTATTGGAAATAAAATTCGCCGGAACCGAGCTCAATCTGGATCGGGGCGGAGGATGGACATAAAATTGGGTATCCAGTTTTGCTTTTTAACATTCCGACACTTGTTGCGCTAGGTCTTCTGCTAGCGGGGTTTATTGGTTGGCTAGACAAGGGAGCGAACATCAAAATTGGCCACATTTTTCTGATTTGTACATGAAGGTGGAAGACTTGGGAAGCAAAACTTCCATTTGGTGGTAAGTTGCTTGGTTTCGTTGTCGCTTTAGTTACAATGTACATTTTGAGCGTTGGTTGGTCTATAGGATCTCCAAGCCAGATTTTAGAACAACACATTGCAATATCAGCCCTGATAAGTACGACTACTAAATGATAATCAGTAAGTAAATATTGCGTCAAATACTTGAAAAATATGTTTAAATTTTCATATAATTTGGTTTCTAATGTGTGATAAAATAGTCAGTTGATAAATTCACAAAACAAACACATTAGTTTTTTAAAACAAAATTCACAAACAAAACAAACAACACTCGTATTTTATAATACAATGTTCAAACAACTAAAAAACTAATTGACGACTTATTTAAGCAACGTTGGAGTGTGTTCCATAACAGCACAAAATTAAGTGGGAATATAGTTGCACTTTACATTCAATACTTTTCTCTGTTGGCTTATACCAAAACGTTTAATGTATATTCAAGTGTAAACACCTCTAACAAGTGTTGCACTAAAATGAGATAAGCTTAAAGTAGGGGCAAACATTTCCATGCCTGCTTCAATCACCTCATTTGTCAAAAACGAGGCAATATGGTTTATACCATGAAGTCCTCATAGCCTAATTAACCCCTATACTATACCCCATTCTCATTCATTTGCTGGTAGTGTAGCATTGAGGCAAGTTTTTAACAACGCCGATGCACCTAAAAATGCAGTACATCAACGATGTCATGATCATTTCGTGACCAGCTCCAAAAAATGACGAAACGACACCTTTCCCGGGCGTGCCGGCGATTATCGCTATCGATTTTCCATCGCACTCGACCTGATAACGTCCGATTGGGAGAGGACGACGTGAACGAAAGTTTCGGCAAACACATTCAGGGGAGCAAGCGAACCAATCGGGTGTCGAATAGTGGAAGGTTGCGGGTGGCGGCGATTTCCGTGCCCGTGATTTCGACATTCACCTCAAAACTTGCACCGGCAGGTGAATTTTGGGAGCGGATGAAAAAAAAGCACACAAGAATGAAGAGCTCGTTGTGCCGTGCTCCTCGGGAGACAGTTGAGTGATATCGATGGAGGTGATCGGGCCGACTGGCGAGTGGAGGATGAGTTCGTAGTGTCATAGGGCAGTTAGGGTCCCGGGTCGGTGTGCTTGCGTGAGTCGAGGGCCCGATTATCGATTTCACAAGTCCTGCAGCTATACTTCGGTGCTCGGTGCCGACATTCGCATCGCTATAGGCGCACGACACGTCATCGAGCGTACTCTGGCAAGTGCCCTCGAGCTGATGGACTCCGCGGGAATCGGATATCCATTTCCGACACTTTCACTTCACTTTATCAAAATACGAACATCCAAATGGGAAACTGAGTCTCATACATGAGAGATTCTGATAGAATTCTTGGAGAAATTTAAACGCTTTGACATTTGATTTACCCTGTGGGAGGACATGAAGACAAACCATTATCTTTTGTCTAAAGAACCAACACCCAGACACCTACGAAAAAGTCGATAAAATTAAACGATGTCTTAATTGCAAATTCTTTGCATGACTTTAACCCGAGTTCGTAATTATCAGTAGAGCCGAGCCTAACGTCCTGTGCACCCGAATGAAACGAGTGCAGGCTTTTCGGCGCGAGGAGTACGAAATGTGGTATTCCCACCGGGTGGGGGCATAATGTGAGCTCCTCATTTACATTCACCTCGAATCACCATTTCGTTCATTAGGCGCACCGATTTGAGCTCTAATTAGTGAACTGTGGCATTCCGGAAAACGCTCGATGGGTAGACATCATTGCCTTCCCTCGGCCTCACACCAACTCAACGGAAGACGGAACAACTTACCTCCCGTTCGCTGATGCGCTTCTCGAGCGTTACATTGTAGTCCTCCTGGATGCGACGCTGCAGCTCCTGCATATATTTACGATCCGTCAGCCGCACCACATTCGTTCCCATCAACTTCTCCAATTGTGCGGTCACACGGGGTAAGTTCACGCTGAAACGAGTCATCGAAAAGTGGATGGAAAGCGATTTCGCACGGTTAGCACGGATGAAGCGTAACGATTGAGGTGATTTCGGATGTTGACGCACTGCAGTCACCGGATAGTCACTATGTGGTGGGTTAATCCGGCGTCGCTATTCTAACAGTCCTTTGAAGATTAACTTCTACCAGCTGGAGAACCAATGTTCCCTCTGGGGAACCCGCCGATCCGTCACTCGGTCACTAACCGTAATGAAGCGATCCAGTGTCGCTGAATGCCGTTGCCGTGGCACGACGTGCGGCTTGTAATCCGATGGCCGAATGAGAGGCAGCACCGGAAACGGCTGGCCTGGTGGTCGCACAAATCCCGGAAGAGCAAGTTCCGTCCGTTGGCGTACGATGGCGCAAACTGACTAACGTTGCACAACTGGAAGCGAATGGAGTACACCGGGTGCTGGTGTACCCTAGGTAAAGGTAGAGTACTACAACCTTCGCTCCTTCCCCCCTTTCCTTTTGGGTAGGAACTAGTCCCCGTTGGCGCTCTGTATCTCATGTGTACTGTAGGGCAAAAAAAACGACGGACGAAGGAAAAACAAACGCGATCCTTTCGATTTCTCTCTCCGCGCCCAACCCCGTGCCTTGTTCCAAATCCGTGACAGCCCGTCCTGGTATTGACATTCTGGCACATGGCGCTGATGGTGAGCATTTCGCGTTTTCGTTTAGCGTTTGCGTTTGTGTTTGTTCTTCTGGACGGGCGGAGAAATCGCCAAAAAAATACCAACCCGGCACATCACGAAATGGTACCCAAAAACGAACACGGCTCGTATGTTGGCAGAGCCCCTTGCACGTGAACCAGCGCCTAAGAACCAAAAAAAAAGGGTAAAACAAAAACATAACCTCGAAAATCTGCTGCCAAACAGAACAGCTGTAGAACAATGGTAGGAATAATAAACATAAACGAATCGCATATCGGTCATATCGAACCAGGGGCTCCCTATTGCGCACCATCCTTACTAGGATAGTGAGGCTTCTGATAGCTTCTGAGGCATATACCGGTTCCTTCAACCAACCACCCGGCAGCATACCCACCTACAAGTAGCGTCGTACCGTGATGCCAGTTCGCAACAATAACAACGCAGCAGCGGATCGGTAATAATTGTGATCATATTTTTACGAGACGCCATAAAACGGTAGATTTGTATGGAAGCGTGAAGGGTTCCGTGGGTTGCCATCGAGAATGGGTCTACCGGCACGGTTAACTTTGTTGCGTTCGCTTGCCACACACGAAAGTCCCAGCATGCTGGCGTTTGGGGGAAAACAAAAACAACCAAAAAGCGTTGAAGCACTAGCTACACTAAGCTTTGCGTGGAATTACGATTTTATCGGCGTATGGTGCGATAAACGTGTCTGGCCTAATGGATAAACTTATTGCCTTTTCTGCTCCAAATTTTCAGGCAAGTGCTTAGAGCTGTAATAGTTCAAAGTAAGGAAAAGGTTAAGGAAGGAGTAAGCCAATAACATTTGAATACTTCTGGTGAGGTATTAGAACTCTATTTTAAAATTACGAAAACTTAGAAATATTTACTGCTAGAATTTAACCTGAATTTCTCTGAATTCAAATCTAAAGAAAGCCTAAAAAATACTACGAAGGATTTTAAAAACACAAGTAAACAAAAAATCAAATTTGAATTCCAGAACACCAAAGCATGATAACAAAAATAAATAATAAAAACGAAAAATAAGTAAAACGCTCTCCCGAAGCAATTCCAAAAGAAAGAGTGTTAAGTACCTTCCAAAAAGAAGTATCCTTGCACGGAATTTAAAATCCGTTCCGCTGAACCCTCCGCACCGTTTGTTCACATTAACTTACAAACGAATACAACAAAAAACCCGGCTCGCGTGAAAGTGACCTGACCTGACTGACCTTCCGGGGCTAGGTCGGAGGCTACAAATTAAAATTTAAACACCATCGAAGTGCTGCGAAAGCCCCCGAGCGACTGAGGGCAACTTTTGCCGGCAACCTAGCAACACCGGCCTGCGACTTTTGCCGCGGCGGAATGGATACCCTCTCACCCCATCAACAACGTCCGCCGGTTTAACGGACGGACAATTAAAAAGTAAACGAGGCACCCGGTAACCGTCGTTTCGTAAGGCTGGTCATGTAAAGCAAGGCAGTTGCATCGGTTACCGACCGGCTGGATGTGTCGAAAAGGGTGGATGGATTCGATTTTCTGGTAGGTTCGGTGTCACCAAGCCACGGTTTGGTCGAAAGGCATCGATCCGGGTTTGGGGGTGGGGGGAGCGGAAAGCCTCCGTAAAAATAGAATCGGACGCAAATCGAATATCGAAGTATCGAGTGCACATAAAGTTGATAAATACCGTTTGCCATCGACCGATCGGAAGACGACCAGAACCGTTCTTGCCAGACACGAGCCACGTGGTTCGCAGCCGGACCGCGTCGCGAAACACATTCCACAAGGGCATCGAACAGCTTGAAAAGGCACGTTGGAAGTTGCGCGTGTCCTGAAGACGTCCGTAGACTTAGTTGTGGGCTTTGGAAGGCAGCGTGGAAAAATAACACGCTACAGAAAAGCCCCTAAACTCGAGCGGTCCGTTTGTCGTTGAACGAGATTGAGACATTGAAGAGAGGCGTCGGTGACATTGTGTTTTGCATAGACAATGTTGAACTATGCTGATAACGATGACGATGACGATGCTTACGAGCGGCTAGTAAGCCATTTTGGAAATTCTCGCAATGTCACCCTTTTTCGAAGCGCTCGGGAAAAACCATCCAAGCGAATTGCCCTTAGGCAGCAGACAAAAGAGTCGAAATTCGCTGCCGAGGAAATGGTGCAACATTCCCACATGCCATTCCTCTCACTTCTGCCAGCAAGGCCTAAGGTAAGCGTCATTTATCATGCACCGCAGCAGTAGCGGTTCATTTTCATGTCATTTTCCCGCAACAAACGTTGACACGAGAAGCACCGATTCGCGCCACGATTGCATGCGCACGACACGCCACACGCCATCATGCCCGATCGCACTGTCACACGCCGAGGTAGTCAAGTGCAACAAATGCCCACACATACACACACACACATGCGTCCACAGACAATGTCAGTGCATCCGACGTGTGAATGAAGACAGCTGTTGCCGGCGAGGTCCTTCCGTGTCCTTTCATTACTCCCACTCTCTTGATGAGCTTAGACAATCGGTGGAGGATAATTTTCGCTGAGGAACAATGTCCGCCTGCGGTACTAAAGCTTAGGTGGAAGGGTGCGCTTTGTTTGCAATGGAAAACGCCTAATTAACTAGGTTATGTTTGATTTTTCTACTGCTTTTTTGCCTGAAGGCATGAAACCGAAATCAAAACTCCATAGAGAAATTTCATGAAGAAAAATATTGACTTTTGTTACGATTTTATGATTTCATTAAATTTACATTTTTCAAGGACGCAGTCCTTTAATATCGTAGAAAAAGAGAAAAATAATTTTTAGCAGACTGAGATTTTTTTTATCATAACATGCTCTCTAAGGCAATCAAATTTATATTTAAAGTCTCGCAGAACAACGTTCCATAAACTGATGTCAAATTTGTTCAACGACAAAATACTGCTTAACTTTAAGTTGTTAAAACATTTTTGCCCTGGCATAAACAATTCCTAAGTTGTGTCAACATGGAATGTAGCTAGACTTGATGGGTTTATAATTGACGCATATTGAAGATTTAAATACGTCCTCCTACGCTAATTTATTCGTCACATTTATAAACGTTCATGCTTTTTTTAAGTGGTACGAGGAAGGCTTTAGCTCGGTTATTTTTCTCTCCTTCCGGTGTGACCGAACCGCGCTTGTCAAGTGACAGTCAAATTCTCAAAGGAGTCATTAAAGAGGGGACAAGGGAAAGTACGTAGAAAATGCCCGTGGGAGGATGCATATTTACCAGTGTAAGGATTTTATTTTTCCACCACGAAGGTGGAAGAGAAATACTGTGTTTAAGCACTTTTCAGCTTCTGAGCGTACAAGCTGGCTTGCTAGCAGTGGCCTTTTTTGCTTGCAGTTCAGTAAAAAGGTAATTTATTTTCATCATCAGATGTCTCCTGACCGATACCGGAAGTCGGCGGGCATGCGACGGGCGTTATCGTTGTGGGAAGTTCCCTGTGCGTAAAACTGTGTGTTTTTCCATACCACAACCAACGCCATACGGTGCCGGATTTATGATTTTCCCCACGGACTTACGGATTTTAATTAAAAAATGCATCGGACCGCTGCTCGGTGCCGCTTCCGGGTGCCTCAATTTAGGTCACGTGGGACTTATGCTAGCGCGGGCGCGGAACCGTAATAGCCATATCAACAAGTTCATTCACTTATGTACGGTTTTTTTTATTTTGTTTTTTACTTTCCAACCCAAATCGGATGCCTTTCGTCACGAACCATTAAACATTTTTCCAGCTTGTTTTCAGCTTCAGCAGCTTATTGAATCGGTGGTTGTTGCAACTCAATTAACCAACTTAATTAAGCTTCGTCGAAAGGCTGCTGAAAGGAAAGGGAATCCACAGAAAAAATAAAATCAAATACTCGAACCACTCAAGCCGCCATTTTGCCGCGGGGAGATAATATTGACTGCTGATAATAGGCTTCGCAATATTTTTTATTGCATAGTATACACTCTTCACCGAGCGGAAAACTGATGCACTCGCACTGGATAAAGAGGAAGTCAGGTCAACAGGTGATTTTGAACGGGAGAACCCTAGAAAAGTATCATAAGCACAAGAAAACCAAGTAAAACATCTCCATCTACTTGTTGCATCGAAATAATCGCAATAAGTAACAAAGAAGGATACGAACTAATTAATCAGTTTCCGTTAATTTGTATCAGTATTTCTTCGTTTCCTTTTGAACTTGAACGCTCGATGGAAAACAAACGGATCGCAAAAGCAACATCAGTGCTTTAGTAACCCCAACTAACAGCTACACGGTACGTCGAGATAGGTACTAAGGAAAATAAATAAACACTGAATCAATCTCTTCCCGTTGGAAACGCTCTCGAAGATTTCAATTTAGATTTCCCCTTCTGATCTTTGCCTCAAGAAGCTCCTAGATAATCATTTCGATGATTTCGCACTATTCTTTTCTTTCCTCTCGCATACTGGCATACTCACTCCTGCCGTCTCGTTGGTTTGACGGCAAAGTTACACTCGCAGAACGTAAAGTCCTCCTCCAGCATCATCTTCTCGAGCTGACTTTTGGGGTTGGTTACTTTCTTCATTTTTTTTGGGTTAGCTTTGGCACAACTTGATGGGAAGGGTGATGAATAATAACAATATTGCCACAGCCGATAACCGTTGGTGACACTTGCACATACAAACATTCGCTGCTCTGAGGGACTTTACTTCCCTACAGCGCAAAGTTGACACGTGGCGAAACAATTAAAGCTTCAGGTGGTTCAGTTACCAAAAACACACTTTCGCCGTCAGACGTCTGGCACTTCCACAGACTACCAGAAGGGTTCCATGTGTGCGGTTGTAATTGAATTTTCCACAACGGCAGGCAACGGAAAAAAAACACGCGCACGTCCAGCCGCCCGGGACTTCGGTGCCAAACTGTCAATGCGAAATCTTTGGCACCATCTCGGGGTGCCCCATTGACGCCCCATCGGTTTTGGTGCCCTTTTTGTTGTATTTGGGGTGGTTGTTTTGTAGCACTTTTGTTCTCACCTCGTTTGCCACACGCGCACCTTCAAAAGGAAACGAAAGGCCTTCGGTCGGGCCACAACGATGCCGTGTTGATGGCTCGTTGACGTGAGGAAAACTAATTCAACACCGCAGTAGCGATGGAGCGGGGAAAAAAAAATTGGCCAGAAAAGGAGTCGAAATAAATAAAATATCCTTTAGCCGACAAAAAGTAAAATAAAACACACACACACACATACACAATCGAAGAAAAGAACAAAAATTATTTGTGTACGGCCGAATGCAACGGAATGACAAATAATAGCAGGTCGCGCAGGACAAATCCTCCGTGGGACCAAAGTTGGAACAAGTCTTCTCCAGCTCGGGTCTCTTCCACCTCCTCGTGCGCTTCGAGTAACTTGAGGTGAAGCTTCTTTTTCAAACTTTTCCTCGCCCCAATAAAAAAAAGCTGGCGACAAAAAAAAACACTATGGAAAAACGAACGACCAAGGAGTCACATTCAATTTCAAGTCCGACCCAATCTGATAATCTGCCCCAAGAAGAAGCTCAGGTGTAGTCTTTTTCGGTTTGTTTCTTTTCAACGCGCCTCCTCCTCCCTAGGCCAATGCCAGTTCACGCCGTAAAGGAGCCACCCTAGTCAAGGAAAATCCAGCAAGGGCAGGAAGGGGCCAAGAGCAGCTCGAAGCGGCCCTCCTCCCCCTCCGGTCTCGGGACGAAATTTCCCGTTCGTTTGGTGCGAGGTGAACCGAATATGGATGGCCACGGGCATAAACAAGACATAAATTCACTTTTCGGCCGGGGCAACGGTTTCATTCGGGGAGTTGTGCAAAACTTTTCGGGAGTCACTACAACCACCAGCACCACCACTACTACCAGTGCGACTGCTTAGTCAGCGGGGCAATGCGCCCGGAGGCGCCCTACAGCGGCACCTAACATTTCGAGCCTTGGAAGGTGCCGAATTCGGCGGCTTCGCGCAAGGTGCCGTGCCGCTGATTTATGACAGTTTGACACAATAAAATCGAGTCGCCCCGGGGCGCGCGTAATGGGCGCGATCAAGGTCAAGACTGGGCATCGTAAGTGGGCGTACCGGATTCCCGGGATTTTCCCGGATAGTTCTGGGGGCAAAGAAATAAAAATAAAGTGTTGATCCAGCAAAACAGTGCAGGACACAACTATTGAGGATTTGTGGTGGTCCTGCTGAGTTTGAAAGACCTTCCATCAAAGCGCTCTTAACCTCTTAATGCTACTTTTCATTGCCATTATCAAACGATGGCATTGACATCAGCCCTTGAAAACAAATTCAACTGTTTTATCCTTTTGTTGTGGATTCCAAAACATCAAATAATAGCGCATAGTTAGTTCTTAGTTAAATGTTGTTTTATAGAAAAAAAAAAAATTGAAGTATCCTTAGTTTTTATTGGATTGATCTAAATATTTAGGTTCTCAGAATTTTCAAATCTTACAGATAGAAGGATGCATTTATTAAAAGATGAGAACCAAAGTGCTGCGTTTTGTAACAGCTGTACAATTATAAATGCGTGTAATACTTATACATAGTGCAAATGGCATAATCAATTTATTGCATTGAAAAACATTTCATAATCAATATGAGTATGTTGAATGTTGCTTACGCCACCAAATTTGAAAAATCGTCAATCGATACAATCGTAAACATTGCATTCGCTCTACATTCCTGGTCCTTCATGCACGCATAATAACAGCACGTGGAGACGCTTGGAAAAACAATCTTAACTGCCCGAGGGCTTTTCTTGATACCTACACTTGCTAACCCACGCACGTTCCAATAGCGATGATGTCCACTTTGAGTCACCGCCAATAGAAGCAAAACGTCAAACTTGACGTTGTTAAATTCCCAACGCGCCTCGCGACATTGTGGTGGCCGCACTTCGGGGAGTCGTACTTTCGATGTCGAGCCAATATTCAATCACGATCGGTAAACTGCACGGATTTGTGCCCGTAAGCTGTGGCTCGTGGTCGGAACATGCCGATGCAATCATTGATATAGTGGAGGAACGCAGTGCTCGACCGATGCAACGCTGTTGTGGTTAAAGGAAAATGTTCCACTTCTTCGTTCATTGTCAAGGTCAAGGGTTGGAAACCAGCGTCATTCCACAAACAAACAAAGACTACGAGAGATTGAGATCAAAAACATGACTCTTCGAGGGAGTGATTATGTTTCTTGACTAAAATAATTCTCGTTAAATATCATTATCGAATGGCACGTAAAAAAACGTCTTTTGCCACCAAGCTGTCTAAATTAAATGTCGTGAACAGTATGAAATGAGCACCTGCCGATGGAAAGACCAAACCAAATGTAAACGTCTATCACTAACCATAACCCCATTCCAGTGCCAAAAGTTTTGCGACAGTGTTGGAGAAGTTTGTTTTATGAGGGCCAAACACGACAAGGACCAGCAAGTGGGTGAATGGAGAAAGTTTTTAGCAGTCAATTTCTTCCTGCTGTGATGTTTTCATTGCTGTTTTGACACCAGTTGTAGGATTTGATATTAATAAGGGCATAAACCGCAAAGTTCATTGATGAGATGATTTGTTTCGGTTTCCGCTGTTCAAAATAAAATAATATGATTTATGATTGGATCGATTGATATACACAGTGAAGCATTCAACCGGAAACAAATGATTATGATTTTTGTCATCAGGAAAGGCATCTTTGGCAGTGGAAAATCGATGCTCAACTGAAACCATTTCAAATACAAAACTCAATTTGACTTCCAACGGACAATTCGAAATCAAAAGCTTTCGAAAGCTGCATTCGTCAAAAAGCTTAGCCTATGTCGACAAAATTCGCGCAATGTCGACATTGGTATTCGACACAACGGAATACTCCACGTGGTTGTTTTTAAATTACAATCGTTTTTCCATTTTTTGCTCAAGTAATCTGTAAGAAAATGTGATTTTCACAAGCAACAACAAATTTTTTTCTCGTTTTCATTTTTCATATCACCTGTACTCGATCTTTGGTCCCATGTACTCGACCGGTAGCACCTCCACGTCGTACAGCTGGCGGAGCTTGGACTTTCGGAAGCGGACTTTCTTCCGGGCTCCACCGTGGTGGCCACCGTCGTCCGCTGCCCCTCCCGTCCCCAGCTGTCCGTCCCGAGGGTCCCCGCTGAAGCCGTCCTGGTCGGTGGGCAGAAGCTGATTGCCGGATGGAAAAATCGACGGCAAGCTAGAAGTCCGTCCGGAGAGTCCATTGTAGCCGTCGTTACCGTAGCCATTGGCGTCGTCCCTTGGATAAACAATATGTCAGTTAGTTACATTATTATGATTGCAATTGCTACTGCAATTAGTATTACAATTTTCATTTCTCTTAATTTTTGGCGTAAAATTAAACTCAGCCAGATAGAATCTGAAGCAATAAAAGTGTGTCATTGTAAATCCTACATGTTAGGGATAGAAAAAGCAAACTGAATAGATAGACCATGGAAAAGGAAAATCTGTAAAAGTTATATAAACCTTACGTATATAAAGGAGATATTAATTGCAGATAATGAGGTGGGTTTGTAATTCTCGGCCCACGAGGACTTCCATATTTGTAAAATAGTCAGAAATAAACCTTTTCAAATCCTTGATTATGCCTTTAACAATTTAATGCATTCACGAGGTTATAAACAAGATCATTAAAGAATTACATCGGATTGAAGATTGAAATAAGCTTCTCGCTTTCCTTGCTTTTCAATGAGAAAACAAGTTAATACACATATTCCTCAAGCATACACACTCTCGCCGCAGGAAGTGGTTGGAGATCTTCAGTGTGGCAGAACTACACCCTCAGCATGAGCCAGAGATTACCTACAGCCGGCAGGACGAAGACACTGGGTTCAGGTTTTTCGCAAGCGGTTGCAATCACCTGAGCAGGTTCGCGAACGTAAGCGATTCGAACTGTGGCTGCCGGTAATGGACAACCTGTTGCATGCCAACTCCCTCCCAACCTCGCGGCAATATCCCGACCGAGCCCAACTGTTGTCTGGTGGATGACGCTACTCGTCGTCGTCGTCGTCGTCGTTGTAGTCGCCGTGGTCGTCCTCGTCAAGCCGGTACGCAGACGACGCATACATCTCACTTTATTGCGATAAGCATACCCATCGTAACATATCCGCACATTTAACGGCACCAATATCGTCCAATGCCACGAAATATCGACAAAATATATCAGAGCGCGTACTACCCGGGGCCGTGTTGCCGCCGTTTGCGCTCGACGCCAAGGCAGTCGCACTCGCAGGATGAGACTTTTGGGCGGAATTAGGAAGGTAGTTTGCAGAAGGTACTTGGTAACAATCGCAACGCTGCAACACTCGCCGTCCCGTAAGCGATTGCCCCCGAACGGAATGCCACAATGAAAACGCGAGATGGCACCGAGTTGGTGACTTCCTTCGCCTTCCGGCCCGAAAAGCGGTGGAGTACGCATGTAGCCGGAGCATGTATGCTACGGACCTTCAGGAGGTCACAGGACTCACAGGGTTCTGCATATTTGCATATTTTGCGCATCGAAGGAGTATGGGCGGAACGATTTTGCATGCGATTCCAGTGTCTGGAAGGCTTGGGAAGTAGGTACTTGCACCGTGGAGGACACGTGGAAACACTTTAAGCTGACAGCGATCGAATTCACTCGTCATGCCCATTCTGCGACAACGATCTCAAGTACATCCACTCCCAGCGCACAACCACTGTTCGTGATTTATATGGGCAGGGTTGCGTGACGATGGATTACCGTTTTTCCCTCGGGAGATGGCGTCAACTGGAATGGATTCTACGGGGAAAGTGTTTTCGAACGATAAGGTCAAACCAAGGACTGCTTAATAAAACAAAAACCGAATCAGTATGGAATATATTATGCATGTTGAATGATGAGTAATATTCTTCAACTAAACGATTTTACAGTAGTCCTTTTGTATGATAAAAGATGTATTGGAAGAAAAACTTTCAAAATTGTATAATATAAATGACATTTTTACCAAACAAACTGTCAACCATTGTTTTTTTTTAAAAGCACACAGAATATAGAATAATGTTTACGGTGCCTTCCTTTCGCTCTGGCATACAAACACGAAGGTCGTTTGCCTTCAGCTGTTTCGGCATTGCATCTCGATACAGACGGCAACCTCCGCACCAGACCAACACGCGGACCTTGCACTGGTTCGATGCAAAATGCACCTACTTTTGCATGCATGTTTCCGGCTTAGACACTCATTTAGCGTTTTTATTGTGCTTTTCGGCACCGAACGTGGTTCGCATGTTTTAGGTCAATGCTCTTGTGTCGGGCGTTTGGAGACGGCAGTCCTTAATCGCATCAAACAGAAGTGCGCTATCAATATCAAGGGCACTTCTGGGGACGAAGATATGTTGCAGCGTTTCATATTTGTGCTGCTAAGGGTTGTAAAAGAGATGAGCTTCTTATTGATGAATACCCAAAAGTTTATGTTTTTCATGATAAGACAAAATATAAGACAAAATGAAGTTATATATCATTTGCATGATCGAATGATCGAATAATAAACGGAACACATTCATGAGCATATCCTTATTTGTGTAAACATGTACGTGACGTATTCAATTCAAGCGTTGTCACAATCAAAACATGTTTGTGAAGTGGGAAACTTTTGTTGTGCCACGAAACAAAGTACGTACGAGTTGCTAAACATTTCAAAAACTTTCTGTGCTCCCCGACAGACAACTACCCTTCCTCTTTTCCATTTCCAATTCTCTGCTGGAAGGAACAACACTTACCCTTGCCCGCCGCTTTTCCGGACTCCAGCGTACGCCGACAGCCAACCGGCAACCTTCAGCGAATCCTGGCCGCTCTGCTTCTGGGCTTCGCGGCCGAGAAGCTGATCGATGGTACCCCAGAAGCTGTTGGCGTTCATCTTGGAAACTGTGCACGCAAATGGACGATCACAACATAAAAGCACAATTTGGCCCCCTTTCTGTCGTCTTTGCCGATCCGTCTACATCGGGTACGATTCGGCTGGCCGTGAAATAATCTCTGGCCATTTCAATTACAGCACTTTGTACGAGTTTTGTTTATGTTCCATCGGCCGCGGAAATCGTTCGCCCATTACGGTGGACACTTCCGTTCCGTTCCGAACGTTGACACTTCAGGTTTGAGCACACAGCGCGGACCATAAATCATTGATAATTAATTTTTCCGCCCGTTCACATTCCGAGGCGTGAAGTAACACCCTCGACGGCCATCCGAGGGTTCTTTGTTTGGCGCTGGTTGCGAACGCGGGGCTTACGGACACATTTCCATCGTCTTTCTGGGTCGAGCGATGCTTGCCGAGAAAAAATGGAGCACATCGTTCAATATAGGATCCATTCGTTGCGAACCAATCAAACGGGTTGACGAACGTGAGAGCAACGTCATCTGAAGGCTGTCAGAGGGACGTGGAAAAGCGACCACGGAACAAGGAACTAACATTAAATAAATCAAACATTTGTTTTAATTGCTTCACTCATTCCGTTGGTTGATGTCAATGTACAGTTTACAAACACTGTTTCAGAAAAAGGCACAAAATTCCACAAAATTCCTACAAAGATCTGTTTAAATCTATGTTTGACAACTTTCACGAAACATCCTCCAGTGCCCGGAAAAACTCGGCTCGGTACTGGGCGCGTATGCGTCACACTTCACCGATTCACGCTGGCACCGAAACTGACGCTCGATTGAAGCCGACGAGCCCATGATGCCCCATGGAGGTTACGGGTCGGCAAAAACGCTCAACTACCTCGCCACAGAGCTTACCTCACCTTGCCTGGGAGGGACTCCAACACCCTAGCAACGGGGGTTTCCCACGAACGGGGAAAACACACAACCACCACAGAGCCTGGCCCGAAAACAGCTGGCTGGTGGAAATGATGTTCGTGTGTGGGTGGCCCTGCTTGGGTGGGTGAAATGTTCACCACAAGGTTTTCCTAGACAGGCCACACCCTCCCCCATCCTTCCGTGGTACCAAACCACCATTGTGTCCCCACGAGCCCTTCGATAGGGTCTTAGCCACCCACAATCACCAGTGGACCGGTATGAAACATGTCTGTTTTGATGGGTTTCCCGGCCCGGCACATCGAAAAGCACTGACTTTTCCTTCACTTTTGCTTTTTCGGAACGGAAAAGATAAAAAAAAAACGAAACTCGCAAGCAAACAAACCGACCACATATGATTTCCTTCATACCGGGGAGTTTGGAGTGATATTTTGAATACGAGAAATTGCATGCGGCTACAAAAAAGAGGAATACACCCCAAATGATGGTCCTGCGTGTGACTGCAGGAATAAACAATCATATGTGGCTCCGTTGGAAGGACAGCGTCTGGGACTTCAGGCAGTAAAAGTAAAATCAAAGGCGACGGAAAATTCCTTTGTTCTAGATTTAAACAAATACTAGTTCTTGTGAAGTTATCACTTTTTTGTCCATTATTTAGGGGTTCCTTTACAAACGCAGTGTCAAATGGTAATTTTGCAAATGTCATGACTTTTTTGTTCAATGAATTTTAAACTTTGTGTGAAATGATTTTTTTGAAAATCACGACAATTTATGAACAAGTTTACCATTAGTGCCACAATGAAATACAATAACAAAAGATGGAAAAGTGGTGTTTTCAAAGAAATTTATCTATCTTTGCAACTCTCCCTGAAACAGAACGAAAAGCAGTGTGAATTTAACAGCTAAGTAAACAGCTAGTAACTGAGACTCAGTAAATTATAACCAAAGAAAGAGACATAACATCTACCACCCACCACCTTGGTTTTCTTTCGGAATCACTTTGTTTCTACGTTCCGTATTCATGGCGCCCACCCCATATCAGCGATTTAATGCAAATCGTCCTGGGCAAGCCAGTCTAATCAAGCTGTCAGTTCGGAGACGTCCCAGTTTCTGGCAATTGTAGTTGTACCCGGGATATCATTCGCGTGAAGAAGTCCCGACCGTTTGACGACGGCTGTTGGAAATATGATAGCAACAGCAATGCCGAGGGTGAAACAATCGTGAAACAGTATGCCCCATCAACGACACGCAATCGAATTACATTCCTGGAAGGAAACCGATTGCTCTTCTTACTGGCGAACCAGGGAACTGGGAACTGAACTTCCTGGGGGTGGGAAAATATAACCTGAAACCATGACGGTACGGGGAATACCGTTGCGCAGGTCGTGAAACGACGAGCGACCCGGAAAGCAGGCCCAGAAGTAACAGTTTGAAGCATTCTCTCACCTGGAGGACTACAATTGTCGAAGAAAAATTACTCGTACTCACGCATAGATGACACTTGGCCGTTCCCACCAGCAGTTCTTGGTATCGATGTCATCGTTCTGTAATGGAAAGAAAACCAATGGTTAGGGTTTTTCTCTAACAAGTGTTTGAGGTAACTTTATAAATTGTACCCCGAGGTCCACGAACTTTGGGTGGGATTATCATTAATTGACAAAATCTTACCATAGAATCCATCATGGTTCGCTCTTTTGCCAGTAAAGTTCTACTCTTTCATCAACCGCACTGCAATATTTCAATACACCTAGAGTAGTTTTGCTCAAAAGCCTGATAGGTTTACTCCGTACGTACAGCAAGAATTTGACATTTATGACCGCTATGGAGAAAAAAAGATTTATTATTATCACTCAATGTGTACTACGATCCGCTGGCATGATGTTTACCAATCAACCTACCGCTCGCTAATAACCCTACGGCGCTAACTACATTAGTGACAAAGCGACCCGCGGTTCGAGGCCTACTTCTTCCTTCGGAAACACACCTTGCACACGCTTCAATTGCCGTTCGCCGCTGTTTCGATCTCAAATTGAGCGATCTCATTTGCAATGCCAATGCAGGAAATAAAAAACAATCTACCAACTCAAAACATTTGCATGGAAAATCCGATACTGCAAACGACGGCTGGCGGGGCTGAGCGTACATTTTATGGTCATTTAATTGGTGTCGGGGTCTGAAACCGTACCGTGGCCGGTTTGAAGGACCAACCCGAAGATGCCGATAAAGTGATTTGTCACCTCACGGATTGGAGTGAAATTCCAGCCACATGCGGAATAGGGAAGATTTACCGAAGGTCAGTAATATGAGCATATTTTGCTCGTTCTCACGATTCAAACATTGATTTATGTCTAGTAATGAGCAGCTTTTGAAGCGATCAGTTGTCCACGTCAGCTTTAACCTATAAGCGTTTGCAAAAAAAAACCTTTAGCGGTGATGGTTGGTGGTTCGAACCGCTTCGATCGGTGGCCAATAGGCGTGTACGTTCCAAACGATAATGGGTAGAACTTTTGATTTCAAATACCACCATTGACTGCTTGATCTTTGAGGTGAAATCTAATCAATCGCTTTAGAGGCTCTTAAGAAACAATTTGGAATAACCATTTAAATTCCAACAGGTTCGGAACGATCTACATTGTAATCACCCACGGGAACGTCGTAACGCGCCCTCCTATATCTGGCCTCTTGCCTGGTCTAGTCACTCCTGTACGTCTAAGCAGAAGAGAAGAATAAAGATCTACCTTAATTCTGAAAGCCCTGCAACTATTTCATCATTTGGAGCCAATGGTCTATGGTACTAATCGATATCGATCTAAAGCGGCACTAGAATCGACTCCAAAGAAATCGCCAGATAAGAGATCTTGGTGAGGCTAGAACAGCTTCACAGATGTGGAATGCGCCCATTCGTAAGCCGCGCGCACTTATGGTGCTCGAGCGTTGGGCGAGTCTGCTTCCCCCGAACCAGCGGATTGTTGTAGAAAGGCGGCAGTAACCTTGATTCAGTTACTGCCATTTATATACCTCTCTGTTCACCCTATTCTATGCCTTCCGTGCTCGGTTTCACTGACAGCTTTTTGCTGAACGCGATCGCCAGCCTTACCATGCGGTGCAAAATTAATCAACATTGCGTTTGCACCGTGTCAGGCAGGGTGAGAAATGGGACCATCAGAAAACTCCATCGACGTTCGTCCAGCGGCAAGCTGGAGTGTTGTCAACAAGTGTGTTTAACGAAAGCACTAATGAGGAAATTGTTTACAACTTGAGGAACTTCAACCATAATTCTTCTGGTGGTTTTTTCCCGTCCGTCACTGTACGCGTCATGCTTGGACTGGACTGCCGAGATCGAGATCGAGCAGGTCGCAACACGCGTGTGCGATCACTTTGCCCCGGTGAACACCGTTGTACGTGTGTCCTAGAGCCGCTGTGGATGGACCACAGCTGAACCACTTTGCCGGCTGTGTCAATATCGATCGACGGCTAAAAAAGTGGTTGGTTGGCCGGTGGACAAGTACCGGGCATCGATGAAGGTATGCGGCATTCGGCGGCGAATAGGAAACATGTTCTGACGCCGCTAACGACGCGTTTCTGCTTGCGGAAACGCTCGAATGTTTGGCGCATTTGGTGCACACGGGGAGACGAAAGAGATGGACTATTTATGGACTGGGCGCCGGACACCGAAGCCACCGACGTTGGGGACAAAGACTAGAACCGAGGAGCTCCTGCAGAAAACAGACCATAGGCTGGACAATGGGGCAGGCTGGGCCAAGGCAGGAAAACTAGTTTCAGATCCAAGAACGATCTCTGAGGCAAGCTTTTGATTGTTCACGCTGCTCAAATATGGCCATACGGTTGGGGGTAGCACCAAACCCTTTTTTCCATGAGCTTCGAGCTGGAGTGGGGTCTTGCAACTCCAGGTGGGTTCGGTTCCTTGATTACGCCGGCTCGCACGATGTGGACCTGGGTCCTTGCAAAGGTGGACCAGTACTGTGGACTTCCCGTGCAACAAACCAGGTATTTGTACGCTATTGGATTTGGGGTTGCATTAAGTAATCTACTGATTAAACAGTTGCTCCCCTGTTAGCTCGCCGGCAATTGTGCACGTTCAGTCTGTATAAGGAAACTGGATGGCGTACTCTTTGGAGACACCTTTTTTTCACCTGTGGAGGTTGATAAATTGTCCTACGCGTGAAGTGAATTGCGCAAGCTACTTCGAACTGCATTCTAAGTCGAACGCTTCCGATATTTCAAATTATAGGACAATGAACTAGTCGTCATGAAGTATCTAAGCGAGTAGATTTATGTTATTATATTTTTTTATATGATTTTTTTTTGTGTAAAAAATATCAACCAGTACAATTCACTCTCATGCCACGAATTTCCTAAGCCATTTGTTGAAGGAAAACGATCTTCCGCATAGCACTGTTGTCTTGAACGTTTTGTTTTAGATGCGAGCGCAACCTTACGAACCGAAACGGGTTGCAATCAACTGAAGATCCGTCCGGCCTGCGCACTGTGACTGCCTATAACTACTAACGGGCCGTACTAGAAAGTCAGCATTGGCCATTTGCCAGCTACACTAGGTTGACCTTCCAGCGGACGGTCGTCTTCCGACGTGAGTTTGAGGGATGTCTTACGATGGCGTAATTTTTCCGATCGATGATGAAAACAGATATTACGGAAGGCGGATGAGTCGAAAGACATATAAAAACGACCGGTTGGCCGATTTTTCCGATCAAACAGTGTCGGTGCGTACTGGAGTGACTTAGAGTAGAGTAGAGTATTTGCAGTTATCTATCAGCTAATATGAAGGTACTGCTTCGAGTGTTGTGTTAGTTTTTAAAACTGCAAATTTCAATATTATCTATGATCAATGTTCTTTGAAGGTTCTGATAGCAGTGCTCTCCGCTATTGCACTGGCCAGTGCTCAACAACAGCTGATCGATCAGTTCTTCAATGGCGGTCTGTTGCCATACAACGATTGGCAACCGCAAACCTTACCGAACCCCATCTTCAACGGATATGGTGTCGCACCGCTTCAACAGCTGCTATCTGGGCAGCAGTTTCCCCTAGTCCAGCAGGTTCCCGGAGTTCAAGTGCTGCCTCCCGTGCCAGTGCCATTCCCAGCTCAGTATCCCTACGCGGTGCAGCAGCCCGGAGTTCAACTGCCAGTTCCGGTGCCACCGTACAACGCTTTCCAGCAGCCACTTCAGTTCCAGATGGTACGCCACGGACTACCACACTCCGATGCGGCCGCCGTATCCTACTCCTCATTGCACTACAATAACAACAACAACAACAATAACCCACAACAACAGACACCTGCCGTCAACACAGTTCCGACCCCGAGCGTACCTCAGTTGCCATCGGTCGGCGTTAACAGTGCCACTTCGGTTCAGGTGACTCCAGGGGCGCCTTCAGTGACAAGTGATAAGGTTTCGGTAGTTAAAGATATCGCCACCTTTGGCACAGAGTATGGCACCGGCTCGGATAAGTCGCCGGTGGCGAGGTACGAGGCAATCAATGCTGGCTCAGTACACGTCGCTCCTTTACCGGGACATACTGTCGATCAGAAACTGGTCGCTCCTGGAACGGTGAACCAAAAAGTGTAGAAAACATTTGAAAATTTAGTATTTTATCACCTTCATAAACAGGTTCACAGTTTGATGTTCCCGTAAAAAACGTCAGTGTTGGTACAATTTATTACGCTTGTTGTATTTATTTACGATTGATGTAAAAGAGCATGAACGATTGAGTAAATTCTTACGTACGTCCGAATGATTTATGGCATCAATAATAGTAAGGTTAACACATGTGTGACCTTGATGAACAATATTATATATCGCACGATATTTCTGATGAAACCTTCCAACTTCATTTCGTCATCAATTCCCGGTCGACTTGCTTCCTTAACCCTCAAATTATCTTTCCAGTCCCACTCGAATACATCGACTCCTGCACTATCCTGACGCAATAAATAACATCTTAAATGAAAGTAAAAATTCCTCCTTTAGTATGTAAATAACTCCTCCTACTGCCATGCCGATCGGCACGGTGGAACTTACCTTAACAAACATATTCCCAAACCACCGGCCCAAAACCTCCCACACGCGAAATTGACGGTCTGAGTTACCCGTGTCCAGTTCGGAGCGCATTTCCTAGGGCTCTACTTCGCGTTTTTGCTAACATCAATTTTATTCGCTGGTTTTATTTTTTCCTGTCTTCTGTCGTTCTCTGCTGGAGCTGTTCGATTGATCAGATTACATCGACCGATCGGGGCGATCGTGGGACACCAATGGGCCGGGATATGTTACCCGCCGTTCAGCGGGTGATTCCAGCTAAGCGTACCCCAAACAGAACTTATATACTCGTTTCGGGTTGGCGGCACGCGAGCTAGATATTATGAAATTTTGCCCAGGTTTCATTACACCTTGCGACCTATTAGCAAGGGCTGGCCTACGGAGTTCGGTTCCGCAAACGTATCTGAACAGTCGGCAGGTTCAGGCGGGCAGTCCACCTACATTCTTACGGCGCGGGACACCCGGGACCACCGGTCAGGGGTTGGATTTGGAAGGTTGGCAATTTAGATTTCACGATGGTGCAATACAAGGAAATTCTGCAAAACCGGCTTCGAGTATTGCTGTCGATTAGGATCGGAGGTTGGAAATGCATTCCACTCGCGGATATGGTGAGCATGTTGGGTCCAGAACGATCGATCAGTGGATCGTGTGTGCATGCAAAGTGTTTCACTCTAATTTCGGATGTTTGTCTAATGGAAAGTCAATACTTTAGTATTCAGTATTTGATATCTACCCTGGGTAGAGCAAATATTTATTTAATAAAAAGCTCTATAATAATTGTTGCAAAAGCTATTAAAAAATAATTGAGCAGATTCTATTGTTCAGATAACTATTTTTATTATTCGAGCCGGAATACTACACTTCAAGGGTTGAGGCACCAATCTACCCGCCAGTAATACACCCTGAACCACCGTTGGCTGTTTTCCGTTTGTTAATTTAATTTCATCATCAACCACGCTTCTGGATCTGGATTGTAATTAGAAACGGTTGAAAATATGCACCATAAAAATAGCCACCCGTCCTGATTACGTCCCTCTCCCGCCTACCCAACCAAACGAAGCAATTAAAAACGCGTCTACCAAAAGTGGCACTAGCTCGAAAGGGAACAGAGCGACGTAATGGGTGTCCGTGAGCGGGGTGCGGCAACTGCGGTGACAAACCTTTATGGGCGATTAGCGGCCTGCGCAAAAACCAAATGCAAACCACCGGCAGAGAGGAGAACAGAACACATAGGCACAACTTTTAGCAAGCATGCGGAAAGCGCAAGTGCCACACGCAAGCTGCCCGTTAGCCTCGTACGCAAGCGAACTGAGCCGAAAGGGAGAATGAAGGAAAAGATAAAAATCCCTCCCCTCTCCTCCCTCTGCCCACGAAAAGCGAAAGCAAACCGACCGCAATGTCCCGCTAGCGAGCGCGATCGCGAAACATGCGCCCAAAGTCGCGATACGAGGGCCTGATCGAGCAGCGCATGATCGTCAAGATCAATGTCACATACCTCAACGGGCGATGGTGGCGCTACGCTGGGGCGCGAATGCTGAATGAAACCGGAGTCGCGAGCCGCCACAGCGTGTTTTTACGCTGTTCAGTTTGTTTTTTCTTGTCTCTCCAAACTTTACCAACAAACGACAACCGGGAAGCTGCAGGAACACCGTGCGGTTATATCGGGCAGAAATGCAACGGTATCGACACAACGTTCGCCTCCATCTCACACCGCCGTTTGGAATGCGCCGCATGCTTAAGCCGCAGGCCTTCGTAATAAACTACAGCAGCGAACGGTAGTGTGTTGATTTTACGACCATTTCGTTGCGCGAACTCTAAGCCCACCTCCCGCGTAAATAAGATTAGTGGAAGGTGGTGCCAGCAAATTTGTCAAACGCCGCTGGACCCGCATGGTCCGGCGGCCGTAAAAGGGAGGATTAGATCAATACTAATAACCGCAAGGGGGTGGGCTTCAGGGGTAGCACTTGGAAGAGGTGTTAAAAATAGTACCATTTTATTGGCGTAATACAGTGTAGGTCTTCGGCTCTTTTACATTGAACTCATTATATGTTGCATTCACTGAATAATTGACAGTAAATTTTGGGTAGAAAATTTAGTTGAAGAACTGACCGCACTCTAATAAATGTAATGTATGACTGCCCAACCCTTGGGTATACAGTCCGTCTTTTATAGAATTCCAAAATAACGGTGCACCGTAGACTGGAATTGTCGAGAATTGCAAATTAAGGTAAACCAGATTCTGGAATCAGGTTCCATAGGAGTGTCGCTACATTTGTCCTCCATACATCCTCCGGTGCATCCACAGCTGATCGCACAGTGGTAGCAGCCCTCTAAAACTAGTCGCAATCTACGTCATCAATCGTCGATACAATAAAATTCCTTTCAAGTACATGTGACGGAATGAGCTTCCTGTCGCTCCTTGAAAGGCACTTCTCGGCCCGACGGTACAATGTATCGTTACATCACAATTACATCTCCATCCGTCAAAATCCGTCAGCCGACCATCCCGTGCGCCAACATCGCGATGCAAACGGCTGGTGGTACACCAAGTCCATTAATTAATGCTAATAAATATTGTAATCCAATTCCCTACGCCAAACCCTGCCGGAATGAACCGGTCCTAAAATGGGGGCCCCTCATCGCATACTGGACGTCATCGGCAGGTAGGACCTGAGGGCTGAGGATGGCTGATGAAATGCTACTTCTATCTTGAGCGATATCCTCTTGCCTCTAGTGTAGGGTCCGTCAAGCAATGGATGAATACTGGATTGTAACTTGGTGGTAATATATTCACTATCGTTGATCTAGTTCATGTAGATGGGTTTGTCGTTGGAGTTGGTGGTAGGTGCCTGGCAAGAGAATCTTCTGCCCAAACGCTCCTCGGGTGCTGTTCTCGGGGCACCGGGGTTGGTATAAAAAGGCGACACTTCGTTCCGACACTCATCAGATTCTGATCTGCAGTGTCAAAGTGAATCGAGTTGCAATTTGCAAAGCTCCTACAAAGCTTCTCAAGAATCTTGTGCCGTTTACATCGTTCCCAAAGATTTTTCTACTAGAACCTACCATGAAGGTAAGCATTCCAGCATCACGCCAACAAGGATTATTAGGTACCAAGAAGTAAAATCTGCTTCCAATTCACAGTGCTCCGTCGCGCTGATCTTCGTCGCCATGGCGTTGTGCGCCGAAGGCTCGGTAATCCCGTGGGTGATTGCTCCGGGACTCGCCATTCCCGGCACTACCGTGGTTCAGTCTAATCCTCCGGCGACGATTGTCCACACCCTGCACCCGGCTCCGATTGCAGTGGATATTCATGGCCATCCGGCTGTGCTTCTGGCGCCAGCTCCAGCTGCTCCTGCCGTTGTTGCCGTTGCTCCGGCTCCTGCTGCCACCGCCGTGTCCGCCACTCGCGGAGCCGTCCATGTTGCCCCACTGCCAGGCCATTCTGTATCGCAGACGCAACTGAATCTAGCGGCTGCCCCCGGAACTGAGTAAATCCGATGTTCACCTTACTTTTCGGAACGCGTTTGCTCTCGTGAGGGGAAAGATGTCAGTTTAGTCAATTTTCTTTTCACTATGACACACTCCGAGGACACGACGATTCAATTTGAAACTTTACCACTTCTAAAGACTCTTGCTGCAATACTCCACGCAAATAAATGCATGCTCATGAGCAATTGAAAACACACCGACTTGAATCTTTATTGCAATACGATTAAGTAACACCACTGTGAAAGTATTCTTTTCCACAAACAATAATAAGATTAGATATATATAGCAATATAGCTCCAATAGCCAAGAAATTCGTTATAAACATCCACAACACACAACAGCCCTTGGATTTACTGAAACCTTTTTCTGCTTCTAGGCACTTCTTTCACGTTCACTCGTCTCTTCCATGGCTTTGCGGGTCAAGTTTACGCGTAACTTTTCCACTTGGCTAACCAGAGGTCGCCTATCGCATAGAAATTTCCCATTTGCACCAACACTCACACGTGCTAGACACTTGTTTTTATGATGCACGATTTCATTCATCACTCCTAAACTGGATCACTGTGAAAGTATTGCATAAGATGATCCACCTCGTTGGCCACTGAGTTTCGATTGCGAAGAGGCGTCCGATGTGAATTCAGCTCGCCTTATTTCTTTCTCTGTCCTCCATGGAAACTCCACATACCGGCTGATAGTTTGAAGATGCAATGTTTTCAACGTTATAAAATCTACCCAACATCGTGGCGGATGGTCCAGATTGAGTTTGACCTGCGTTTGAAGAGGAACAGCGATACAGTCACAAAACAGCTGCTACAATGAAAGTGAGTAACATCTCGTGCGGCTGCAGAAAGAGCTGTTTAAACTAATCACCATTCACTTGTTGTAGGCTTTTGTCACCACATTCCTCGCCACTTTGTTGATCACAACCTGTTGTGCGCACTCCACACCAACCGCACTTTTTACACCATACGTTCCCGTGCATCCCCTCGATGAAGGATACTTTCCGGTGCCGAGGTTCTTCCACCAAGTAGAAACCGGCCTGGTGCAGGAACATCCGGTCATCCGGTTTCCCGAACCACAACCATACCACCACACCGCTAATCCTCCCTATCCTCACGAAGCACCCCACCAACCGGATCAGGTATACCTGCCAGAGAAGCCTTTCCTAACGTACGTGGCACCTTCATCCTCCCTGGTGGCGTACGTTCCGGTACAGCGTGGAACCCAGGGACCTTGGGCCGTACCGAACGTCTTCATCAAGGGGCAGGGATACAGCACCAACAAATACGTTGCCCCCGCCGTGATGCAACAGTACCTCGCGCAAGATCCACGGTGAACCCAACGAGCTTCGGAAAGAAACAAAAGACTTCCAGCTGTGCGAGAGAGTTCTACGAGAAATACAGATGTTTATTGATTAAGTTTTAACCGAGTGTGACGAATGTGTGTTTCTAGTACGTTCCCGGTGGTGCGTCCAGGTTGTAGTGGAACTGTGAAACGGAGTGTCCGGGCAGGGGAGCGATGTGTATGGAACCTCGCGTTGCCATCACGGCGATGGCGCCGGGATACTCAGCCAGGCTTCCGGCGACTACCGGAATGATCGGGACGGGAGGTGCGAACCTTGACGCCTGCGAAAGATCATGCCAGGGACCGAGCGGGAACGAGTACGGCCAGCCGTCCAGCGTTAGTGGCGCAAAGGAAGCGTCCGTGGGAAGTGTGATCGATGACAGGAAGCCGACTGTGAAGACGAGCGATAGTAATCGGCTGCTTAGCTGCGGAGTACACCAAAACACCAAGTTACTCTTGATTGCGACTCGCGGAGTGAAAATAGAATGCCTTCCTCAGCCATGTGTGAACTTCAACTTACTTCCATCGTGTGTGAGCTGTGTCCGTTTCGGCTGACCCGTTTGAGGAAATGTATAAAAATAACAATTCTCGGCTCTTGGGCATGGTCTTTTATACCCAAGGGGTGGCAATGTTCTTGGTCACCAGTGGTAAAATAAGTCGCCACCTACATTGTGCGACCTAGAAAACCAGAATATGACATTGTAGAATAGCCACTATATGGCGTTTTATTATTACCATTTTTTCATTACTCCCCATTGGTCCAGGATATCGACTCCACCCAAGAACTCGCGCTCCGGGCAGGGTTAGTTTGCAAATGCAGCCACCGAACGCCTGACACCAAACCGGGGCACCATAATCAGTCTGGCTGCATTTCTAGCTCCATTTCTAGCTCCATTTCTAGCGGGCCAGATCCGGCTGACATTGACTGCCAATGCACCGATATCCCGGTGTTCTAGAACTACCTTCCCAGCCACTAAGAACCCGAACGGGTTTTGCCACCGACGACCTTCCGGGCCGCCACTAATCAGTCGGCGTCGGGTTCGAACGTTTGTTTATTTATCTGACTATAAAAATATCGTGACCCACCCCTATTAGCCCACGGACCTGGGTTTGCAGGGGCGTTGCGACATACATGCGATTTATTGGGACGCACACACTTTCCCTGTCGTTGAACCGACGGTTCTCGAACTCGAGGGTGTCACACCTTTTCACACCTTTCTTGACGGATCTGATTTAAGCGCTTTCCACCCACCGGTCGGTCTGGCCGTTATGATTTAAATCGTTCGAAAAGAAAATAAAATTCCCTCCTACCCCAGTTGCTGTTACGCTGACAGACGCCCGTCAAATTTCAATCCAATAAGTGCGAATGCAAAACGGAAGTGTACTCATGCGACATGTATCGGAACATACCAACATGCGCTGCTTTTGCCACAATCTGTTGTGTCCGGATCTGTATTGCCTTAGCGTGGGAGGTTCTGCAGTTTCAAGCTTCAACTTTTCTTGTCCAGTTTTGCTCGCTTTGCGAACCGTTATCTTTGAGCATGATTCATCGAGGTGGCTAGCCCTCCCCCGTCAACGTTCGCTATAAATCTTGATCGGCGAACTGGTGTGAGTGATTCATCATAACATTTATCTTGCACAAATCAAGTTTTACAGCAAGGTAAACTGTAACATTGCAGTTGGATTAGCTAAAAACTGATTTTCAAGGGCAAAAGTAAACAGTGTGCTTTTCCACTTCCTTTGGTCCGTTTGCATGAGTGGAAACAGATCCTTATGCTGTCAGTTGTCGATTGAATGGTTTGGTGTGCATTTTCTTACTATCTAGATTTAGGATAATTTAATAAAGATTAAATCACATCTGTTCGAAATGAAAATGGAATAAATTATTTTTATAACATTTCACCTCTTGTTTCGTAACACCAGATTTTTCATGTCGCAGCACAAGATGATCAACCTCAGGTATCGCGTAATCGTTGACGATTCCACAAAATACCCCGGTAGGCGATGGCATTCGTTTCATTTTGTGCTTCTTGTGCAAGCCACAGCAGTTTTGCTGGAGGAAGACCATTTTAAAGAAAAATCGCATTTTTTTTTGGTCGCTTAAGTTATTAATAGTTCATGAACGATAAATATAATTTCATTGAAATTTGAACAGAAAAACGCACTTTACCCTTCAGAGTAGGCGCTTCACGGTATACTGTCCTATTGTGTCCAACTAAATAACGGCCGTTTTATCATAATTTTTTTTTACTCGTGGCATTTTTATTTGTAGAAATTGGGTCAATCAAAGTGTTGGCCATCGCATGCCACATCTTTTGCCCATCTTTTGGGCTGAGCTTGAATGCCGTCCCAAATCGAAATCGCCATTTTTAAAGCACCCAAAACAACCACGGCACGTAGTTTTACTGAGAGTATCGTCTCCATAAACTTGTTGAAGCTCCCGAAACGCGGCAACAGCTATTTTCTTTGAATTGAAGAAGACAATTCGAATTGATGGAGACAATTCGGCTCAGAATTCGACATTTCCCAGGTAATATAACTATATTTTGCAACAATGAAATCACCAATCTGACGATACAGTTTGTTTACTATATGTCTAAGCTAAAATTATGACGATTCAGAAGCGTCGAAATCGTCATTATATTCGATTTCACCATCTTCGTATCGTAGTTCCAATGCCAACTACGTAACTCACTAGTGTCATTTACAATAATGTTTATGTTATCCTAGCACAACTCTTCAAACGATCGTATTCAAAAAACAAGTCTTTTACTTTGAATTGTTAAACTATAGTTTCACTGTTAATACCTTGGGTAACTGCTCAACCACAAAAGGATACACTTATAATATTCACGCAAAACACTCGATGACACTGAGTAAAATATCAATTCACGATTCACAAACACTCTTATGCTCGATATTACGCTTGACAAAAAAGATCTTGGCGACTGCGCGATCTTGGTCGCTCAATCTTCTTCTTCTTATTACACACGTTTTCCGATTGTCATAAGTAGGTCCAAGTAGGTTCCAAAAAAAAATCAATATTCAAAATTAATTTCAATTAAAACTGCACAATTCTTAGTTGAACTCGAACCTTTGTACGTTGCATATGCATTAGGATTATAATCAAATACATTTGGATAAATTTAAGAAAATCCAATCCTCTTATCCATACCTCCATATTTCTTTCAAATGCATTTGAAACTCAAAACCAGGTGTGCTTATGTATGAGAAATATGAAACAATTTTCAACCAATTCACTTTATTCACTCCCTCCGTTCCGAATGCGCACCGAAACATTCTACCGAAAGCCTGCGGGATAGCGTAATTTCGACAGAATAGCGATAGGCGAGTAGGAGCACCGCACGGCGATCCGCCCTCAGCATCTTGGACGCTCAGCTGCAGATCGGGCCGCTCCCGGTTTGTTTTCGAAGAAAGGGTAGAGAGGGTCCAGGACGCGTTGATGGGATGGGATGACTAGGGTCCCGCTTTACAGGGTTCCGGGGGCCGGGGCCAGGTTCAGCTGCTGCTGGGAGACGGCGTGTCCGGGCAGGGGAGCGACGTGCACGGCACCACGGGTAGCAGTGACCGAGGTGGCTCCGGGAACAACTCCTGCGTGGTGGGCAACCGAGGCGGCTGGACCATGGGGAGCGGCCAGGATAGCGGCATGCGGAGCAGCATAGATGGCAGCGTGCGGGGCGTACGCCGGAAGGGCAGCGTGGATGGCGGCGTGGGAGATGGCACCGTACGGATGGGCCAGCACGTTCGACTGGATCACGGTCGGTGCGGCCAGGTGAGCGTACGGCCAGCCACCATAGGGCAGGATTCCAGCTTCCGAGACGACGGCCAGGGCCAAGATGACTGCAGCTACCATGCACTAAACGAGAAGAGGGATAACAAGGTGTTGGTTATCAAACCTGTTGGACATCCAAATAAAAGAAGTGCTTCAGAAGAACCTCAAGCATTCCCTTGGGAACTTCTTGCAAAAAACAAGGAACATCTGTCAACGTACCTTCATTTTGGATTTTTTGGTTTGGTTTGTTGAGCGGTTGGTTTGTTTTCGGTGGTTCCTTTGGAACGGTTGAGTAGAGTGTGATGTCTTACCGGGGTCGGCGTGACCGTTTTTATACGGAAACCGTCCTTCTAACGAGCCCGATCAGATACGCCCGTCTATTCGCCCGAGCGCGCGACTTCGATACCGTCGTTTGCGCTTGCAGCTGCAATTGTGCATGTGCATTGCATCCACTCTCCGTGCCCTTCCCCCGCACCAACACCTTCCCATAAACGCAATCGAGCAAAGACTTGCGGTACGGTTGTTCCTATATACCACGACGTCGAGATTCTTTCACCTGGCCACCATCGCGTCGGACTTCGGGCAGCTTTCGGGCGCTCCGTATTGAAGCTCGGTAGAAGCGGCACCGACTACTCCTTTCACAGCTTAGAATAGGCCGGTTGGTGGGGATGCGGATGCAATGTAACACTGCACAACCAAATGCATACACCCGTGCATGCATACCTCCAAGGCGAACCTCGGAAGGGAAAATCGAACCTCCGCGAATTCTCGGCGTTGAACCGACCCGAAATAAAATCGATCACTGAACTTGAAAGCTGACCCTCACTTCTAATACATAATATAGGCTTCATACCGCGCTGGAGGTGACACAACCGTTTCGCCGGCCAAAGCAGCCTAGATTGGGTGCGCAGGACCCTCTCATTGCAGGAACTCCTTCTCTCTGTCTCTCTAGGCGGTTCTTCGTGACGCCTCCACCTGGGGGCAATATACGTACACGAGGGTACACACCTTGCTTTCCATTCGGTCCAGTCCGAGACTTCTATGTAAAAACCCTCTCAGGACGCTTAAGGTCTTCACACCGCCGCAGCACACATACCCAGGAATTTGTATTCCACCTGTAGAACATCTCGCCAAGGGTCGGACGCCTGAGGTCTCCCGAAGGTGGGGGCGTTGAATGACGTTGCCATTAATTGCGGGCGCGTATGGCTAGCCTTCTGGTTGCTCTAGATCGGAGAGCGAAAGTGATCCACGGTTGGTTGCATCGACCTCCTTTTTTATCCTCGTCGTACTTACATGCTCTCTCCTCGGGACAACGCGAAGTTTTCTTGAGGTCTGAAGTTCTGCGAGTTCATTCCAGAGTTTGGCGAATAGGTATAAAATCCATTCGTGGCGCCCGGATAAGTATCACAATCAGTTCAAACGTTCAGTCGAACAGTTCAACCAGCTGAGTACATCAGTGTTCAACGTGTTTTAACGCACCATCCAACCAAACCCTTCAATCATCATGAAGGTGTGTACTTCTACTTTCGTTGATTTGCGGATAATTTGAAGTTCTTGGAAATAGTTCATGGTAACACTTTTATAAACATGTTATCCCTTACAGTGCGCCATTGTTGCCGTCGTTCTTGCTCTGGCCGTCGCCTCGGAAGCCGGAGTTCTGCCGTGGGGCTGGCCGTACGGAGGACTTCCCGCTGCTGTTCCGGTTGCCTCGTGGCCTCCGGCAGCTATCCATGCCGCCTACCCCGCCTGGGCTCCGCACGCTGCCATCTATGCTGCTCCGCATGCCGCTATCCTGGCCGCTCCCCATGGCCCAGCCGCCTCGGTTGCCCACCACGCCGGAGTAGTTCCCGGAGCCACCTCGGTCACCGCTACCCGTGGTGCCGTGCACGTCGCTCCCCTGCCCGGACACGCCGTCTCCCAGCAGCAGCTGAACCTGGCCCCGGCCCCCGGAACCCTGTAAAGCGGCCTCTGGATCCCACAAGAGCGAAAAACTGCCCTCACCCTTATCGCCATGGTGCAATACGCTGAACAAGTGATAACATACTCATTAGCTGCTAAGTAGTCGTTCGTTTGCGTTCTGTGTTCGATTGATTTGATTCATGCAAGAATTTGAATAAAACTAAAATGCAGTGCATTTTATTAAAAAAAAAACTCTCTTCGACTTTTTCTTCACAAATCGGTTTTAATCCGTCTTTCAATTTCCAACCATTCCATTTGAGCTCAAACGTTGAACTTTGGGTATTACGCGATCTTACTTGAACGTAATCTACTTCAAACGAAATTGACGTAGGCCTTATAATCATATTTAATTTAATATATTACAAATGGCACGTCTTCAACACTGCTTTTGCCATGCAGAAGGCAAAACTTTGGAAAACCATGCTTCTGTTTAATTCTATGATGATGTTATACCAGTTCACAATATGATATATTAATTCATCTAATGCGGATATAAGGTAATTTCATTTGAAATTATTTTTTTTTCTAGTTTGTAAACTCCTAAAACAATCAACTATTCATGAGTCAGTATTCAATAGAAAAATACAAAAGCCAATGCTGCATCACAACGATTTCGGTCAATTCACAGTTTTGCTAGGGTCGTGTTCAGATAAGTAAAGTGCTTGCGTACTACTTTTATCCGATAGTGGCTCTAGCAGTGTGTTCGTCAATCGTATTGTAAATGGGTATGTTATGTGAGAAAAGTTTTTGTTTTATCATGCTTTATACCAACTCTGCAAAAACATATCTTTGTTTGATCATTTTTTTCTAAAACCAGATCTAAGACCAGATTCGTTGGAAGGATTAACATTTAAGTCAAAAAGTACTGCTTTAGTTCAAGAATTTAAAAAAATCTTTTGGGAGTGGGTATATTATCTGAATTGCAATTCAATAAATTTCAAGATCACTAAGAAATATTCATTGTAAAATTAAAAAAAAATCTGGCTCCATTGTTCTTACATAGCAAGCCCTTAGAAATCGTTGCAATAGTTAGTTGAATAAAAATAAAACTCAAAATATTTAATACGATTGCAACTTTATTTTAAAACTCATTTACACGATCCGTTAACATCTTCGCTGTACAATTTCATTTCATTTTCTCAAATCAGTTTGTTCCAAGCAACAGTGTTCCTGTCTTCCTAATAGTAATACTTCGTTGGCAGCACCTTTCCGCCATAACCGTAGGCGAAATCTGCACCATATCCGTAACCTGCACCGAAACCATAGCCTGCGCCATAGCCTGCACCATAGCCAACGATCTTGGCACCACCGTAGACTGTGGCCGGAGCGGCATACGTCACCACCTTGCTTGACACCGGGTAGCTGTTGTAAACCGCAGGGTACGAGTACTTGGTGGCCAGCGGAAGCACCGACTTGCCATACAGCCCGTAGGATGGATAGGCAACCGATGAAGTCACCGGGAAGCCTGTCGTGGCGTAGCTCGAGACCAAGCCGCCTCCGTATGGCAGGTAGGACGCCTCGGCGATAGCCAGCAGCACCAGGGCAATGGTAGCGATGAAGATCTGTGAAGGGAAAAGCAACAACGAATCTTTCGGTGAGTTCAACCAAAGGCACAGCAGTCGAACCAACGACACTTACCTTCATGTTGGTACGTTTGGGGATGCTTTGGTTTGTTGTGGAAACAATTGTGCTGCAGACAATGTTGCTTGAGACTGATGCTTTACTGGCCGGCGGAACGTTTATTTATACTCCATTTTTCTTCCACCAGGTTCATCTTTTTCCTAGATCGGTTCTATTCTCTGAAAATGTGAGAGTCTTCAAAAGTTAGTAAATTAGAGCGTTACCAAAAAATAATAAAAAAATCGCTAAAATTATTCGATTGTAAAGATCATCACACACGGTACGCGTTGATGCATGAAGGACGATGGGATTGTATTCGACTCGAAATGGTGCGTATCGGACGAGTTTTTAGATTGCAACAACTTGAGGCCATCGTTTGTCCTTTCGCCCGCGCACGTGGCCTATATTAAACGAATTTGTGCAAAAAGAAGAAGCTTAAAATTCATACGATACTTAGTCTTGGAAACGTTTGTGGCATAATATCTGAGGCTCTTGAGTGGTCATAATATGATGTATTCATTCTCATCCACTTATCATTTACATCAACCCATGTTGTTCTTTACGACAGAACAGTTTAATTTAGTTTCATCATTGGCAGTTTATTATTACAATAAAAAAATACAAAAACAAATGTAACATAGTTTTAGTCTAATATTAATGATAGTTGCGTTGTTAGAATTTTTTTTTCAAATGCTTTAAATGAATACATGATTTATTGCATATTTACATTTCGTTAAGAGGATTATGAAAAATCGAATAATATAGTGAAAACTTTACTTGAGTATGTTAAATTGGAAAGGATTAGTAAATTTTATTCATTTTTATTTTCGAAATGAATTTAAAATCAATTTCAAATAAGTCCGATTCAATGAAGCTTTTTATTCAAACATAGTTTTGCTTACATTCCAACCAATGACATTCTAATTTTGATGTTCATAGATGCAAATGCTACAAAACATTCACAAATGCCCCTTTGTTTTGGCATTCAGTCCGTTGATTTGTTTAGTTAACGGGGTTGTGGAAATTGGTTGTCTAAGACTATAAGCATAATTCGAAATTGGTTTGTAATGTTCAAAATTCGTTCAAAAAGCTTAGCAATTACAAAACTCATGTTGCATTTTGTTCAAATATGCGTTCTATCGATTTGTTTTTATCTGATATTTTCATACGTGCATGCGAAGTTGTAGCTAAACGGAAACCACGACTCCGCTAAAAAATGTATATAATTTAAATGATGAATAAGTTACAGAGTCCCTCAGCAGAAAGTAGACATTTTTTAATGGTTAGGCGTAGTAACGCTTCTTTGATCGCAAGTTTCTATGGTCAACCGATCATATATATCCAATCTCATCGATTGATGCTGTCTAGGTTAGAACTAGCATTTAGAACTATTGAATTGGAGGAAACATTGCCACATTGCCCCACTTCTTGATTATGTCAGGTACAAAATACATAATTTTAACTTAAAATGTAAGCGTTTTAAAGCGTTTAATTATTAAAAATCACGTTAATTCTGGAGGAGGATTCTCATGAAAAAATATTGAGATGAATTTCATAGAGCATGTCAAGAGCTAAAGTCAGTAAAATGTTAAAACAAACTAACTTAAACAAAAAACCTGTTTCAAATAAGAAACAAAGATACATTCTTCCTAAATGTTTGTCATATCCAGTTGTGGTGGATGTTCTGTTACTGTTCTGCTAATGCTAAGTAAAAATTAAACACATTGTAACTATTTTTATGATGTTGTCATTTATTCATGTAAATAACTCCTATTTACAGCAAATATACAATCAGCTGAGGCACCGATGGACAAAAGAAGCGACGGCTGTTTACTTCTTCTCCAAGCTCTCAAACCGATCGCCCTTCGAAGACGCGGGCTCAACTATCTCGTTGACTGGTGTTGGTGGTATCGTTGGTACTCTATCTCTTCCTTAACATCAGCGTGGCAGTGTCAGATCCGTCATGAGTATTTTTAGGCATCCTCTAAGCTGTAGAATTTACAGAGTTCCGGGGGCCGGGGCCAGGTTCAGCTGCTTCTGGGAGATGGCATGTCCGGGGAGGGGAGCGACGTGCACAGCACCACGGGTGGCGGTGACCGAGGTGGCTCCGGGAACAACTCCGGCGTGGTGGGCAACCGAGGCGGCCGGTCCGTAGTGCGGGGCAGCGTAGATGGCGGCGTGCGGGGCACCGTGGTAAGCGGAGATGGCGGCCGGGTAGGCAGCGTGGGCGTATGCCGGGTAGGCGGCAGCATGAGCATACGGATATCCGGCGTACGGCCAGGCGGGAGCGTTAGCCTGGATGACGGTGGCACCGTATCCGGCGTACGGGTATCCGGCGTACGGGTAACCGGCTTCGGCGGCGACGGCCAGGGCGACGATGGCAACGGCGGCAACGATGCACTGTAAAGAGGGTTAAGTTGTCAGCATCATTGGAATTCATTTATCTCTTTGCACTTTTGGTGTTCTTGATCCTTGCTAAATATTCATTTAAAAACTGAGTTTCAACGAACTATTCAAATTGAAAATGAGACTTTGAAACTTTAAATTGAAACTTCAAGTTCTAGTCCTCAACGTACCTTCATGGTGATTGAGTTGGGTTGGTTTTTGGGTTTTGGCTGAAGGAGGAGCTGTTAGAACGCTTGGATTACTTCTGATTTGATACGACCACCGTTGGATCCTTTTATACGCCCGAGAATCACCAACCCGAAGCCATTGCTGGCGACCGCTGGCCAACCGATCGGTGAACCCGATCCCACCTGGAGAACGTTCTTTCCCCCGGTGGTCTCCTCCTATCCGGCCCCACCACCGCTCTCCGGACGCAGTAATTGCCAACTCAATTGCCCACCAACAACGCGAACCAATCGGCCATTACTATCGAACGTGGCCATTACCGATCGCCCTCTCTCTTTCACTCTCTACCAGGTGGAGGTTTTTGTAATTTTTGTTGTTTGAATGCACCCACGAGCAACGAGAACCGATTGAACCGCGGACTGCATCGGAATGCATTCGTTCGCACCCAGCCCATCGAAACTCCGAACAAGAAGGGATCGGTGAGAGGGTGGAGGAAATCCCCCGGTAGAGGGGGATCTGCATGCCGATGATCGAAGGTAGGTCGCGATTGCACTACGCGTGGTCTCTTCCTGGCTCGCCAGCACGGTATTGGCCCCCTTTTGGACCGAAAGAATGGGCCACGGGCTGCCAGGGTCCGAAGACTTCCGAAGGTCAGCGCGAGGGGTGATCGGAAAGACAAGCCAATCGGAACCGATTGAGTTATGAAGAGTTGAAGTCAAACGGCCATCGACTTCGCGGGTCTCCCGAGCTAGTCTCTGATATGCGATTGCTGTGTCCTTTCTGATCGGGGAAATATGAGTTTCAAGCGATAGAAGACATTTTTATTGTGTTCTGACAAAATGTTCACGAATTACTGCTGATCAATTGCACCAATTAAACAATAAAAAGATATTTTGTCAATAAATAGTTCAGTATATTGACTTTCGATTCGGTTGCAAAATTTGGTACGATTAATAAGATTGAATCGATACAACAGAGTTCAATTTCGTTAGTGTTCTGTTAAAATTGTTCATCTTGGGTCATTAATTTCAATATCTAGCAGTTTATAAGGGTTATTGAAGCAAGTCATCATTGAGGAATAAATAAATATGCCACTAGAACAAGAATGTCAATCACATTGAGGCCCTTTCTTGTTCGTCAAATAGAGCAGAGGCTAATTATAAATCTATTAGATCGTTTATATCCTCAATATAAAATATATGAAAACAATCCCATAGAAAGTAAGGAATTACATACATTTTTATTTTATATAATTACCTGTTTCATCGCAAATTCAGAATTGTTAGGTGATAAGGTAGATCCCTAGTTAATCATGAGCCTTGGCATTTTTATTAACCTCAAATACATCAGATATTAATTGTTGATCTATTTGACATTTAATGCCATATTTTAAAATTTTTAGTTTTATAAGGTTTTCTCTGTGTGTCTCTTATGGGTTAAACAGAACTTATAATTAATTTCCAAATATCAACGACCCATGAACTAAGCCGCAGACCAAAAACATGTGTCCTAAAAAAACTGAATAGATACTATGGGTTTTCAATATCAAACATAAGAAAACAATGCCATTAAAAGTTATGTAAAATGAAACCTAAAATCTAAGAGAAATAATTTTCAGACAGCGAAGAGCGCAAAACAATCAAAAACAGATTCAAAACGACGCATGCTAATAATTTGATTTTAACTGTGATTGTTTGTATTGACCTCACTCTTCAATGTGAATTTTTCACATTTCATACGAATTAGTTAGTATTTAAATATTTTCTGCATACGTAACCATTTGTTTTGGTTTTCTTCATTCTGTTTGAGGATAAAATTCTAGTAAAATAACGTCCCTTCCGGAATTCGCCTTCCGTTGCCAAGGTCAGCCTGATCCGTGCGCCATTCTATTTGTGTCGCTGGGTAGTAAATGCAGCCCTTTTTGCGTCACGGCACCAGATGTCCTCACCCTCTGCCCCTCCCATAACTTCGAGTGCCAAGTTCAACCGGCATCATCCACCCTCGGTTATCGCAGTTCCAGGTGTTATGCGCGAACTCCACATCCTCGCCGTGACACGCGTTCGATTGTGAGTATCGGCAGCAAAGGTGCCTATTACAAAACGGTCCCGGTACGTGACGTGAATCACGGAACGACTCCACCCCAACTGGCCGCCCCACGGAGCCACGAAGAAAACGGCGAAACTGCAACAAAGACAATCCGCAAGCACTTCAAACAACTGGTTCCAAACCCTAACGCACACACACAGCCGGGACAACCCTTCCGCACTTGGGGCTGGAGAACGAATCTGAGGGGGGGGGGAGGGAGGGAGAGGAAACTACTTTCGAACGTACCTCCGGAGGCCGCAGCCCAAGAACTGCACTCGATTAGATAATGGGCAGGAGATTTGAAGTTTAATTACCGGCCCGGAGAGTTTAATATGTCACGTTCGATAATTGCGTTAATTAGTCCAAGTGGAACGCAGCGAATGTGGGTTTGAAGCAGCCCGTTTCCTGTGGGAGTTCACTCGGGCGTCTGTAAGTGAACTACATATTTTTCAAAATTAGTCTGGAGTTGCCTTTAAACTAAAGTTTATCGCAAACATTTGGGAAACTCTAATTTCCAATGAAATGGAAATGGAAAAATATTGTTGCAGCATATTACAGGAAACTGATCTCTTAAGGGAAAACCAAACGGTAACAACCTTCTGTCAGACCTGTGGCGTAATAAGTTCTGGTTGCTCACAGGACCCTTCACACGTACTTTGACTCTCTGTACACCTGCAACAGGGAACCAGAGCACGATTAATAGATCCACCTAGCGGCCGATCATTAAAAATCAATTTTATTAAGGAACCAAACGTTTCACATCATACTTAACGTCCATTCAATATCAGAGCAAAGATACAGTGTAGTCATTAATTATAATCTAGAAATTGCCGTATTTTACCACAATGACCGTCTCCATTAGGCTAATCTTAAGCTCTTTCAACCTTTTCTTCCGCAAGAAAACAAAAACAAAGGATAAACAGATCACCAGTTTTCCTCAACCTATAGATTTTAATCATTGCGTCAACGGTTACGCGATCGTTCTTCGTGCCGGCCACACGTTTCTACGGTCAGCTAGAACATGCATCGGTATGATATATGCTAATTGCCATCCCGCCTGCTTCACGAACCCCTCCCGGGTGGGGTGGTCTTTGCCGTGCGGTGACACTGGCAGCCTTCGGACTTCGATATCCTGGAACTTGGTGGCTACTCAATAACGTAATAGTTGTGAATTGTGAAAAAATAAACCCATACCATGTCCGAAAGCTGCCCTGCCTTGGCCTAGCTGGCTTGGCAAGGCTATGGTTTCCGTAGTACCCTGTCCCCGTGTTCTAAGACAAGTTCTGTGGGAAAGCACTTGAAGCATGCAAAGCGGTCATTTAAATTAGTGACTGGTTATCACCGTGCGACAAACAAAACAAACCCACTCGATCAAACGTGCCCATTACGCGATCGAATAGAATTAGACTTAACTGTAACTGGCCTATGAAGTGGCAATGACTAAGGCAGGTGCCCTGGCAAATAGTTCCAATTAGCCACGCCAGCGATTCCTTGCGCTAAGCTTTCTCCTTTCGTTCTCTCCCACCATCAGGTGACAGGAGGTACACGTGTCAGCTTAGATTCTAACACAGATGTTGGTCGTTCTCTCAAGGAACATTTGCGGTGGAGATAATTACTTCACGCAGGTTAGACCTTGTAAGACGTGGAACGCAGTTGCACTTCGATGAACATTGTGCGCGCTACAATTTCATCGCATTGTTGGACAAAGCACGCCAAGGTTTGGACCGCGAACTTCTCGCTGTTGAAAGGCTTTATAAAATCACTTGACATGGCCAGCACCGATGCTAGAACGCAAGTTGCTGCAGCCCAAGAACATTCACCGGACAAACCGTCCAACCGTACCAAGCGGCGCCATCATGAAGGTAGGTGATAAGACCTTGGTGACCCTAAGGCTAAACGAAGGATCTCTTGAAAATCTCAATCTTTTCCCCTTTTTTCCACACACTAGAACGTCGCCGCTATCGTTGCCATTGTGGTTGCTGCTGTTGTTGTGGTCACCGAGGCCGGATACATCGCTCCGTACACGGCGTTGGACCATGCCGTGCACCACTCCGGTGCGTACTACGACGACCACTACGCGGCCTTAGGCTATGCGGCACCGTATGCCGCGTACTATGGCAACCCCTCCGGAACCTACAGCTACTGGGGCAGCCATGGTCCGACGGTTGTGCAGGAGAACGCGGCCAGCCTAGCCCACCCGATCGCGGCCCATGCGCCCCATGCGCCCCTATACGCACCCTACTCCTCGCTCTATGGGGCCTATGGTGGTGCGGCAGTGAAGACAACCGTCGTGCAGGCCAACGTTGGAGATAAACTGGCCAACCATTGGGGTTACCCGACGGCCTACGGTGCATACGGATACGGTTACGCCCATGGGTACGACAAGTACCTGACTGCTGGTACGGCCATAGAGGCGCCCCTTGCCAAGTATCTGTGGTAAATCTACATGTCCATGGCGTAGGTTTCGATTAATAATAAAACTGGAAAGTAAAGTAATGCTTGTTTCATCTTGCTACCAAAATAAACTGAAATTTCTTTCACACCATTTATGAGTATCTCTAAGAATATCAAAGAATTACTTCTACAATTACTTGTGTAATGGGCGATATGAAGTCAAGAAGTAACCACATTCGAACAGCATAAACACTCCTTTTTGATTCGGAGTTTGTATGACTGTTTCGTAAATCGTAGCACGATTCTAATTTATTTATTAGAAAAAGAGAGAGAGGAAAATGCAAATTCTTAACATCCTAACTTTACGTCAAATTTCCCTATAAAAGACAATCGCGGATCTTATTATAAAAAATCCTTAACGTAACGCTCCAATGCTGATGTTCCAATGATGATGTTACTACTTGGATAATCTGATGCACTAAAATCGATGCTGAACCTCATTTTTGTATGGACATCCGCGAAACGCTCATCCCATTGCATTGCATTGATCGCCATAGCAATCGTCTTCCTAGGGGAAAATTGGAAGGATCGCTATAGCAACCACAGTTATCCTGGAGAAACCTGCTCGATTGGAGAAAAGGAAAATCGGTTTTATGAAGCGGTTTTAAATTTTGGGAAATGCAAAGGAATACAAAGTAAGATGTCGGTCCCGGGCACTATGCGTGCAGCCATGTCAAGGAAACACCAGATATATAATGTGTAGTTCAACATGGTTCCAAAAAATGTTCACCAAACCCGTGTTCGATATGCACGGGCAAGCTTCTCAGTACGATAGATTAACATTTTCTGTGTATTTTCGGATACCGGAAATGCACGAAAGGGATTCAATACAAAAAAGTAAAAACCACTTTAAAACAAGCACATGTGACACAGTTTTCGACACAAACCACCATCACCGAAACAATTACAAAAACCTCTTACAAAAACTCTCGGCTCACACACAAAAACCAAACACATGCGCCACAATTTTTAAATTTAAGAAACACAATTGTAAGATTTCCTAAACAATCCATAGGAAATTTTGCGGAACCTGAAGCGTCAACTTCAAGAATTTACGTCTGTCTGCCTACAGAGCCTGTCCTACTTGGATAGCAAAATTCATAAAACGAGCACTCGAAAAAGTAGTGTATGAAACGATTGATAAGTATGATATTTTCAGGGCGATGTCCTCACTTGAACAAAGTGATGCACTTAAAATGATGCAAAACCTCAACTTTGTATCGAAACTTACTGAACACTACTCCTATTGCATTGTATTTTGAAATTTGACGGTAATTGAAATGATGAAAAGAGCACAATTGCCCAGCTCCAGTCACGGGAATTTTAAATCGCGTTCAATTGAACAGGCGTTCCACTGTGGGCTAGAACTTCACTCGAACCAACGAAAGAAAGAAGGTATTAGGAAGGTAGGCACTTTGAATCAAAGATATTTTTTTTAATTAGGTTGGTTTGTTATGGGACAGTGAGACAACCATTCAGTCCCTATGGCTTGATTAGTACCATTTTATTAACAACGTGATTTAGAAAATCACAGGAGAACATCATATTTCTCGCGTGATTTTAAAGTTGACAACATTTTTCCTTGATATGGCTGTATATACATTTTTCCAAACAAAACAAAGCAAGGTACTTTTAATATGCAATGGCCTACAGATGTATCTTACTCATACGGCATTTAGAACATGGGCGAAATCAGTAGGAATCGAAAACATATCCTTCATTAAAAGAAGAAGGTCTCATTCTTCATTAAAATGGGTTAAATTGGACTGTTAGGTATGGCTTGGTGGCAGTTGTAGAATTTTAGCCGTTTTACAACGCGTTCCTTAAACCAAGCTCCTAATGCCATTAGCCATGGAACAAACCTTCCTATTGAGAGAATGGTCTCCCAACCGGGATGATTAGGCTGTATTATAAGACCGGGAATATTTATCGACACATTAGTCAATTAATCGTGCTTGACAAATAACAGGTATTGGCCCTGTTATAATTTTTTTTTTTACTCAATTTTTCATTATGATAGTCAGTAATGTATTGTATCCGGACAGTGCAAAACACATCCCTCAGGTAAAGTCAGGTACAATCTTCTAACTGAGTTGAAGCTTTGATATACTCAATTTATCACAATTTTGCTAGATTGTAATGCAAATTCTTTAATCAACATGGGCCCGTGTAACCGGGCCGTTATACCTAGTTACAAAAAAAAATCATTATTTCTGCAAATGATAATTACTAATTATTAAGTTCCAAGCGACTTGTGTTTCATTAAGTTTAGGAGAGCTCTTTCCTGCAAATGGACCATAAAATACCGTATCTGCATCGCACTTAAGACTTAAGGTTCGTTTGCGACGCGACATCTTAATCCCTGCTACCGGTCGCTGCTGTCATCGGCATTGCTATCTTAATCCGAACCAGAGCTCATTAAAGCAAAGAAAAATCCCCCTCTATCGACTTGAATTTATCACAAGCCACAACGGCGCTTCAACTGGTCCACCGAACCTGCATCATGGACAGTTGTAGAAATCTATCCATCAATCGATCGAACTGCAATTGAACCATTTTGCAACACATGGCCGTAAGGACTCGGCAGGGAGCTGAGAACTTTCATTAGCATAAACCGTTTCGTTGGTGTAATTTCGTTTTATGTTTTCGTTCAAAGGTTTGTCATGCTGTCTTGAGTTTGCTTGAACTTCGTGCCTTACTGAAAACTCGGGAAGAAACATCAAGAGCCAAGCGGTCCAACCAGCCGCTGTCGATAAATGGCAATCAATCAACGACAGGTTCCGCCGTCTGCACAACCAAAGCACCGATGCTGGCTGGGCCACTTTGAGGCACTTGACGTAAAACACACCTTCTCGATGTAATCTCTCACTCTTCGTACTCACAATACGATCAGTGGGAATGAACCAGTGGGTCGGCAAAGGGAAAACGAATGGAAAGGAGCGGGGTTTACGTACCGGGTGCAGCTTTTTGCTGCCTTCATATACATCCATGCCGGCTCGGGTGCGGGAAGCCGTGCAACAAATTGCAGACTATAACCGAAGCGCGGGATTGGCAGCATTTGTGAAGATTAATGTTTTTTTGAACAACGTTTGCGTTGAGCTTCGAAGCACACACCAACACATGTATGCGATCATTCGGATGGCGCCAGTCATGTTGGGGTAGGTCCGGGATACAAAAGATATTAAACAGGCAACTGGTAGTTGTAAATCACCTTCCGCTATCTTTAGATGAAGCTACAGACGAATGGAGCTGAAAGAATAATACCAAATAGAACAACATTGGTATGGAGAAAACTATTGATCCATGGAACAACGAGTAAAAACCAACGAAGCTTTTCTAACGGCGTAATTCGATCCATGTATGAGTCCTGTCAAAGATTGACTGGACCAGTTTGTTATTTGGAAACCTGTTTCCAACAGACCCGTCCTGTTGCTCTTTGTTATAATCGCTACCTTGTAGGAAATATTTTTTGTACCAATTTGACGCAATGTATTCGGTAATCGTTCAACCCGAAATAATATGAGGAAGGTGCTTGGATATATAAATAGACGGCTCAATTGCCGAAAACATCAGAATCAGAACGATCTGCAACTCGATCACATACCAGCAACCAACACAAAACCCTAACCCACAATCATGAAGGTAAGATTTATCATTTTAGATCCTGGACCTATCTCTTCTTACTGGTATCGCTTCTTTTCGGGACCAAATAGTGCATCGCAGCTGTAGTCATGGTTGCCCTGGCCGCCGTCGCCGAGTGCGGCGTTGTGCCGGTGGTTTACTCCGCTCCCGTCGAGAAGACCGTCGTCCAGCAGAACGTGGCCCCGAAGTACGTCGTGCCTGCCCCGCTCACCTACGCCGCCCCAGCCGTTGCTTACGCTGCTCCCGCTTACTCCTATGCTGCGCATACCGTATCCCATGCCGTCCCAGCAGTGTCCTATGTCGCCCCGGAAACCCGTGTCGCGTACTCAGCGCCAACCTTCTACGCTGACTCGGATGTTGTTGAAGCCGCCCCGGTTGCCGTTGCACCGGCCGTTGCCACCGTCGTTGCCCAGCCAGCCGTCGCCGTCGTCGCCCAGAAGGAGGCTCGCTATCTCGCCGCCAACCGTGGCGCCGTTCATGAGGCTCCCCTGGCCGGACACGCCGTGAACCAACAATCCCTGAACGTCGAGCCGGCCCCGGGAACTCTGTAAGCGATACTCAAAGCGCGCGGACTATGGGCGAAAAAGTTCAAACCAGCTAATTTAAGATAACATTCCAGTCACAGCGAAAACATTCGAGAATAAAATAGAAAGCTCTCACTCAACAGACCTGTATAACGGTTGATTTAAAAAATAAAGATGTAAGAAAAGAAACAAAAAGAAGCAATTTCACAAAAGCAACAAAATACAAAATGCAAAATTGTGCACTTTAGAGAAACAAAACTCGTTTATAAACAAACAATCCATCTATCATGCCAAGCTAATATCACTTTCTAAGCCACAATCGATTTCTGGTTGACAAGATGGCCTGGCAGTGGCGCCACATGGACGGCTCCTGGGTTCGCTGCAACATACTTCGCAGCATGAGTCTGAACCGGGAGGTAGTTATTGTATCCGTATCCGTATGCCTGGCCCAATCCATATCCATGTCCAAGACCGTATCCGCCATATAGACCCAGTGGGTTGACCGTCTTCAGAGAGCTGGCGACGTTGGCCTGGACGACAGTTGGGGCATGACCGAGTCCATATCCTCCGTACAGACCCAGCGGGTTGACGGTTTTCAGAGTGTTCACATTGGCCTGGACGACGGTGGGAGCGTACTTCGATCCGTAATATCCGAAAAGGCCGTTATTGTAGGCAGAGTAAGGAAGGGCGGCCGAGTACGGGTATGACAATCCATGGTCCAGAACGGATGAGTATCCCAATCCATTCAAGGGAGAGTAGTGGCCAAGTCCATCGTAACCGTTCAGGCCATAGAGTCCCGCGTTGTAGGAGTACGGAAGGACTGTCTGGACGGCGGGAAGATACGATCCATTGGAGACGGCGACCAGAGCTAGGACAGCAATCGCGACAAATGCCTAAACAGTAATTTTATAACGTGACTATCATTTAACCCAAACGCACATTTTCCTTTTCGAACCTTACCTTCATGTTTCCAGTAGAGTGAACCAATTGATTGCTTTTGATCGCGGAAAGTTGCTAAAGGACTGTGATCGTTTGACCCGCGGATCGTCTGCTTTTATAACGGACCGTATGTGACACATCGTTGTGAGAGTCCTTGGCGATAGAGTCTTCCTTTCGCTTCACACTTCCGTTAGCAGGTACTATAAAAGATGCGTTCATCAATCCGATCATCATCAGTTTGTATTCGTAGCTTCCATCGTCAAATCGTTGTTTTACATCTAGTTCAAAAATGAAGGTAAATATTTTCAAAAAGAAGTGATCGCTCAGTTTCTAATGATCCAATAATGATGTGTTTCAGCTCTTCGTCGCAATCATTGCCCTGGCTTTCGTCGCTGTCTCTCAGGCGTCCTACCTTCCATACAACGATGTCCTTTCCTACCAGGGATACGGTTCTGGACTGCCTCTTTCCAAGGTCGTCGTCGATCAATCGTACGGTCTTCCAGCAGTAGTGGACAAGTACTCCTATCCATCGGTGTACGGATCTTACCCGGCAGTGAAGCAGGTCGTCGGATACCCATCAGTCGCCCCAGTCCTTACCACCAAGGTCGTTGACAACAGCTATGCCCTGGGATACAACAAGCTGGTTGCTCCAGTAGTGGCCACGAAGGTCGTTGATAACAGCTACGCCCTGGGATACAACAACTACGCTCTGGGATATAACAACTATGGCCTGGGATACAACAAGCTGGTGGCCCCAGTCGTCGCCAACCAGTACGGTTTGGGATACAACAAGCTGGTGGCTCCGGTTGTCGCCACCAAAGTTGTCGATGATGGACTGTTGAACTACGGAGGCTACGGACTGGGATACAACAAGTACCTGTCGTCTGCTCCAGTTGCCAAATACGTGTTGTAAAATTATTTTGTTCTAATAAACTGGCCCGAATTATGATATATTGCTTCTAACCAAATACGTAATCGTTTCGAATCAATTTTAACTCTCTTATTTTCTTTGTCCGTTCATTCGTCGCGAGGTTTTTGGAAAGGCGTCCGAAGTGAATACGTTCGCTTGCGGTTTCTTCTTCCGTTGTCTTTTGTGTCTCATTCAAACGATGGTGTTTCCTCATTTAAAAATCGTTCGCTTCATTTGGGTTGATATAAAAAGGCTGCAAGGCTCGTGAATCAATCAGAATAAGAACGATCCTCCACTCGATCACACACCATCAACCCCCAAAACAAATCCCAAACCGCAATCATGAAGGTGAGAAAGATTATTCCTGTTTCTGACGACAAACGTTTTCCAGGATAGTTTATTCAATTGGACCCTCTATTCCCGAACAGTGCATCGCAGCTGTAGTCATTGTTGCTCTGGTCGCCTCGGTGCAGGCTGGCGCTGTCTACCCCTCGGTCTACACCGTGCCGCAGGCTACTGTGGTCCAGCAGAACGTCGTGCCGAAATACGTCACTGCCTACTCTGCCCCGGCCGTCACCTACGCCAGCCACGCCGTTGCCCCGGCCGTCTCGTACGCCAGCCATGTCTCTGCTCCGGTGTCCTATGTTGCCCCAGCCTCCTATGCTGCCCCGGTCGCTTATGCCGCCCCGGTCGCTTACGCCGCTCCGACCACCTATGCCTATGAGCAGGCCCAGTACGTGCCACAGGTGTACGCCCCGGTCCAGAAGGAGGCCTCGTACGTCGCTGCCACCCGTGGAGCCGTCCATGTTGCTCCTCTTGCAGGACACGCCGTCAACCAGAAGTCCCTGAACGTCGAGGCTGCTCCCGGAACGCTGTAAATTGTGATCTTCATATCGCTTTCCTCCTGGTGTACATACTTTCTCAATAGAATAGATCGAGATGGATAGTCGAAGGAAAATAAAATTTTATTTTTAAAAACCTTAATTTATCGTGCCTTAATTTTATTTGTTTTCTAAATTTGTCTTTACTTATTTGATTTGAAATTCAAATCAAAATTCGTATGTTAATTAACCCTTTCACTATTTGTCCGTTTGGCGATCGATAAGAGCCTTAAGTCTTGTATTTGGAAATAATTGTGTTAGATACACTTTTGTTTCCTGACGTCAGCTGTCGAAACAGCTCAGAAAGGATTGCTAAACGACTGCAATAAACGAAAAAGAGAATTCGGCGAAAGGATCGATGACCCCAGCGGTCGTCCTTTGGAGGCTGCTAGAAAATAGGGTGTGTTTGGGCTCAATAAACTCATAGCGTGAAAACGAATCGTAGTAAAAGTCTTATTCTTGGGTTTAGCTGCAGATAGCAGTACTACACAATTTCTTATTGATATATACTTCGAACGCATGTTGGGACGAATTCATATATATTATTTCACTATGTTTTTAATACAAACAAAATAAAAGAAGACGGGGTGAAAGTTAAAGATGTATATAAAAGGGTATAAAAAAGCACAATATTTGTGTTTCTTTTTTATATTTGATTCTGTTGACACTTCTTGTACTCGATAGAGTTTGAATGATATTTTTATATTGTCGAAACCTTTTTCACAACGTAAAGATAGTTATTGAAATAACAGTTCTCAAATAATATTTCCATTGATTTGTTTACAGTTTTGAACACCCTTTTATTTACACAATATCACATTTTTTAAGACACAATGGATTAAGCCACAATCGATTTCTGGTTGACAAGATGGCCTGGCAGTGGCGCCACATGAACGGCTCCCGGGTTCGCCGCAACATACTTCGCAGCATGAGCCTGAACCGGGAGGTAGTTGTTGTATCCGTATCCGTATGCCTGGCCTAATCCATATCCATGTCCAAGACCGTATCCGCCATACAGACCCAGCGGGTTGACCGTCTTCAGAGAGTTGGCGACGTTGGCCTGGACGACAGTTGGGGCATGACCGAGTCCATATCCTCCGTACAGACCCAGCGGGTTGAAAGTCTTCAGAGTGTTCACATTGGCCTGGACGACGGTGGGAGCGTACTTCGATCCGTAATAGCCGAGAAGGCCGTTATTGTAGGCAGAGTAAGGAAGGGCGGCCGAGTACGGGTACGATAATCCATGATCCAGAACGGAGGAGTATCCCAATCCATTCAGGGCAGAGTAGTGGCCAAGTCCATCGTAACCGTTCAGGCCATAGAGTCCCGAGTTGTAGGAGTACGGAAGGACCGTCTGCACGGCGGGAAGATACGATCCATTGGAGAGGGCGGCCAGAGCCAGGACAGCAATCGCGACAAATGCCTAAACAGTAATTTTATAACGTGACTATCATTTAACCCAAACACAAATTTTCTTTTTCGAAGCTTACCTTCATGTTTCCAGTAGAATGAACTAATTGAATGCTTTTGATCGCGGAAAGCTGCTAGTGAACTGTGATTTTGACCCGTGGATCGTCTGCTTTTATAACGGACCGTATGTGACACGTTTTGAGAGACCTTGGCGATAGAGTCTTACTTTCGCTTCACACTTTCGTAAGCAGGTACTATAAAAGATGGTAAGGTAAATATTTTCAAAAAGAAGTGATCGCTCAGTTTCTAATGATCCAATAATGATGTGTTTCAGCTCTTCGTCGCAATCATTGCCCTGGCTTTCGTCGCTGTCTGCCAGGCGTCCTACCTTCTATACAACGATGTCCTTTCCTACCAGGGATACGGTTCTGGACTGCCTCTTTCCAAGGTCGTCGTCGATCAATCGTACGGTCTTCCAGCAGTAGTGGACAAGTACTCCTATCCATCGGTGTATGGATCCTACCAGGCAGTGAAGCAGGTCGTCGGATACCCATCAGTCGCCCCAGTCCTTACCACCAAGGTCGTTGACAACAGCTACGCTCTGGGATACAACAACTACGCTCTGGGATATAACAACTATGGCCTGGGATACAACAAGCTGGTATCCCCAGTCGTCGCCACCAAAGTCGTCGATGATGGACTGTTGAACTACGGAGGCTACGGACTGGGATACAACAAGTACCTGTCGTCTGCTCCAGTTGCCAAATATGTGTTGTAAAAATGTTTTCTTCTAATAAACTGGCCCGAATCATGATGTATTGCTTCTAACCAAATACGTAATCGTTTCGAATCTCCTTTAGCTCTCTCATTTTCTTTGTCCGTTCATTCGTCGCGAGGTTTTTGGAAAGGCGTCCGAAGTGAATACGATCGCTTGCGGTTTCTTCTTCCGTTGTCTTGTGTGTCTCATTCAAACGATGGTGTTTCCTCATTTAAAAATCGTTCGCTTCATTTGGGTTGATATAAAAAGGCTGCAAGGTTCGTGAATCATTCAGAATAAGAACGATCCTCCAATCGATCACACAACCATCAACCCCCAAAACAAATCCCAAACCGCAATCATGAAGGTAAGACAGATTATTCCTGTTTCTGACGACAAACGGTTTCCAGGATAGTTTATTCAATTGGACCCTCTATTCCCGAACAGTGCATCGCAGCTGTAGTCATTGTTGCTCTGGTCGCCTCGATGCAGGCTGGCGCTGTCTACCCCTCGGTCTACACCGTGCCGCAGGCTACTGTGGTCCAGCAGAACGTCGTGCCGAAATACGTCACTGCCTACTCTGCCCCGGCCGTCACCTACGCCAGCCACGCCGTTGCCCCGGCCGTCTCGTACGCCAGCCATGTCTCTGCTCCGGTGTCCTATGTTGCCCCAGCCTCCTATGCTGCCCCGGTCGCTTATGCCGCCCCGGTCGCTTACGCCGCTCCGACCACCTATGCCTATGAGCAGGCCCAGTACGTGCCACAGGTGTACGCCCCGGTCCAGAAGGAGGCCTCGTACGTCGCTGCCACCCGTGGAGCCGTCCATGTTGCTCCTCTTGCAGGACACGCCGTCAACCAGAAGTCCCTGAACGTCGAGGCTGCTCCCGGAACGCTGTAAATTATGATCTTCATATCGCTTTCCTCCTGGTGTACATACTTTCTCAATAGAATAGATCGAGATGGATAGTCGAAGGAAAATAAAATTTTATTTTTACAAATCTGAATTTTTCGTGCCTCAATTTAATTCTTGTTCTAAAAGAACGTCTTCACTTAGTTGATTTGAAATTCAAATCAAAATTCGTATGTTAATTAACCCTTTCACTATTTGTCCGTTTGACGATCGATAAGGGCCTTAAGTCTTGTATTTTGAAAATAATTGTGTTAGATACACTTTTGTTTCCTGACGTCAGCTGTCAAATCAGCTCAGAAAGGATAGCTTAACGACAGCAATAAACGAAAAAGAGAATTCGGCGAAAGGATCGATGACCTTAGAGGTCGTCCTTTGGAGGCTGCTAGAAAATAGGGTGTGTTTGGGCTCAATAAACTCATAGCGTGAAAACGAGTCGTAGTAAAAGTCTTATTCTTGGGTTTAGCTGCAGATAGCAGTACTACACAATTTCTTATTGATATATACTTCGAACGCATGTTGGGACGAATTCATATATATTATTTCACTATATTTTTGATACAAACAAAATAAAAGAAGACGGGGTGAAAGTTAAAGAGGTATATAAAAAGATACAAAAAAGCACAATATTTTTGTTTGTTTTTTTTTTATTTTTTATTGTGTTGACACTTCTTGTACTCGATAGAGTTTGAATGATATTTTAATATTGTCACAACCTTTTTCACAAAGTAAAGATAGTTATTGAAATAACAGTTCTCAAATAACTCAAACATTTCCATTGATATGTTTGCAGTTTTGAACACCCTTTTATTTACACAATATCACATTTTTCAAGACACGATGGGTTAAGCCACAATCGATTTCTGGTTAACAAGATGGCCTGGCAGTGGCGCCACATGGACGGCTCCCGGGTTCGCGGCAACATACTTCGCAGCATGAGCCTGAACCGGGAGGTAGTTGTTGTATCCGTATCCGTATGTCTGGCCCAAACCGTATCCATGTCCAAGACCGTATCCGCCATACAGACCCAGCGGGTTGACCGTCTTCAGAGAGCTGGCGACGTTGGCCTGGACGACAGTTGGGGCATGACCGAGTCCATATCCTCCATACAGACCCAGCGGGTTGAGAGTCTTCAGAGTGTTCACATTGGCCTGGACGACGGTGGGAGCGTACTTCGATCCGTAATAGCCGAGAAGGCCGTTATTGTAGGCAGAGTAAGGAAGGGCGGCCGAGTATGGGTACGATAATCCATGATCCAGAACGGAGGAGTATCCCAATCCATTCAGGGCAGAGTAGTGGCCAAGTCCATCGTAACCGTTCAGGCCATAGAGTCCCGAGTTGTAGGAGTACGGAAGGACCGTCTGCACGGCGGGAAGATACGATCCATTGGACAGGGCGGCCAGAGCCAGGACAGCAATCGCGACAAATGCCTAAACAGTAATTTTATAACATGACTATCATTTAACCCAAACACAAATGTTCTTTTTCGAAGCTTACCTTCATGTTTCCAGTAGAATGAACTAATTGAATGCTTTTGATCGCGGAAAGCTGCTAGTGAACTGTGATCGTTTGACCCGCGGATCGTCTGCTTTTATAACGGACCGTATGTGACACATCGTTTTGAGTGTCCTTGGCGATAGAGTCTTACTTTCGCTTCACACTTCCGTTAGCAGGTACTATAAAAGATCCGGTCATCACTCCGGTCATCATCAGTTTGTATTCGTAGCTTCCATCGTCAAATCATTGTTTTACATCTAGTTCAAAAATGAAGGTAAATATTTTCAAAAAGAAGTGATCGCTCAGTTTCTAATGATCCAATAATGATGTGTTTCAGCTCTTCGTCGCAATCATTGCCCTGGCTTTCGTCGCTGTCTCCCAGGCGTCCTACCTTCCATACAACGATGTCCTTTCCTACCAGAGATACGGTTCTGGACTGCCTCTTTCCAAGGTTGTCGTCGATCAATCGTACGGTCTTCCAGCAGTAGTGGACAAGTACTCCTATCCATCGGTGTACGGATCTTACCCGGCAGTGAAACAGGTCGTCGGATACCCATCAGTCGCCCCAGTCCTTACCAAGGTCGTTGACAACAGCTATGCCCTGGGATACAACAAGCTGGTTGCTCCAGTAGTGGCCACCAAGGTCGTTGACAACAGCTACGCTCTGGGATACAACAACTACGCTCTGGGATATAACAACTATGGCCTGGGATACAACAAGCTGGTATCCCCAGTCGTCGCCAACCAGTACGGTTTGGGATACAACAAGCTGGTGGCTCCGGTTGTCGCCACCAAAGTCGTCGATGATGGACTGTTGAACTACGGAGGCTACGGACTGGGATACAACAAGTACCTGTCGTCTGCTCCAGTTGCCAAATGTGTGTCTCATTCAAACGATGGTGTTTCCACATTTAAAAATCGTTTGCTTCATTTGGGTTGATATAAAAAGGCTGCAAGGTTCGTGAATCAATCAGAATAAGAACGATCCTCCAATCGATCACACAACCATCAACCCCCAAAACAAATCCCAAACCGCAATCATGAAGGTAAGAAAGATTATTCCTGTTTAACAAGAGGAACATGTTCCAGGATAGTTTATTCAATTGGACTCTCTATTCCCGAACAGTGCATCGCAGCTGTAGTCATTGTTGCTCTGGTCGCCTCAGTGCAGGCTGGCGCTGTCTACCCCTCGGTCTACACCGTGCCGCAGGCTACCGTGGTCCAGCAGAACGTCGTGCCGAAGTACGTCACTGCCTACTCTGCCCCGGCCGTCTCCTACGCCAGCCACGCCGTCGCCCCGGCCGTCTCGTACGCCAGCCATGTCTCTGCTCCGGTGTCCTATGTTGCCCCAGCCTCCTATGCTGCCCCGGTCGCTTATGCCGCCCCGGTCGCTTACGCCGCTCCAACCGCCTATGCCTATGAGCAGGCCCAGTACGTGCCACAGGTGTACGCCCCGGTCCAGAAGGAGGCCTCGTACGTCGATGCCACCCGTGGAGCCGTCCATGTTGCTCCTCTGGCTGGACATGCCGTCAACCAGAAGTCCCTGAACGTCGAGGCTGCTCCCGGAACGCTGTAAATTATGATCTTCATGTCGCTTTCCTCCTGGTGTACATACTTTCTCAATAGAATTGATCGAGATGGATAGTCGAAGGAAAATAAAATTTTATTTTTACAAATCTGAATTTATCGTGCCTTAATTTTATTTGTTTTCTAAATTTGTCTTTACTTAGTTGATTTGAAACACAAATCAAAATTCGTATGTTAATTAACCCTTTCACTATTTGTCCGTTGGGCGATCGATAAGGGCCTTAAGTCTTCTATTTTGGAAATAATTGTGTTAGATACACTTTTGTTTCCTGACGTCAGCTGTCAAATCAGCTCAGAAAGGATAGCTTAACGACAGCAATAAACGAAAAAGAGAATTCGGCGAAAGGATCGATGACCTTAGAGGTCGTCCTTTGGAGGCTGCTAGAAAATAGGGTGTGTTTGGGCTCAATAAGCTCATAGCGTGAAAGCGAATCGTAGTAAAAGTCTTATTCTTGGGTTTAGCTGCAGATAGCAGTACTACACAATTTCTTATTGATATATACTTCGAACGCATGTTGGGACGAATTCAAACATATTATTTCACTATGTTTTTGAAACAAACAAAACAAAAGAAGACGGGGTGAAAGTTAAAGATGTATATAAAAGGGTATAAAAAAGTACAATATTTGTGTTTCGTCTTGTTCTCGATAGAGTTTGAATGATATTTTTATATTGTCGAAACCTTTTTCACAACGTAAAGATAGTTATTGAAATAACAGTTCTCAAATAATATTTCCATTGATTTGTTTGCAGTTTTGAACACCCGTTTATTTACACAATATCACATTTCTCAAGACACAATGGATTAAGCCACAATCGATTTCTGGTTGACAAGATGGCCTGGCAGTGGCGCCACATGGACGGCTCCCGGGTTCGCGGCAACATACTTCGCAGCATGAGCCTGAACCGGGAGGTAGTTGTTGTATCCGTATCCGTATGCCTGGCCCAATCCATATCCATGTCCAAGACCGTATCCGCCGTACAGACCCAGCGGGTTGACCGTCTTCAGAGAGCTGGCAACGTTGGCCTGGACGACAGTTGGGGCATGACCGAGTCCATATCCTCCGTACAGACCCAGCGGGTTGAAAGTCTTCAGAGTGTTCACATTGGCCTGGACGACGGTGGGAGCGTACTTCGATCCGTAATAGCCGAGAAGGCCGTTATTGTAGGCAGAGTAAGGAAGGGCGGCCGAGTATGGGTACGATAATCCATGATCCAGAACGGAGGAGTATCCCAATCCATTCAGGGCAGAGTAGTGGCCAAGTCCATCGTAACCGTTCAGGCCATAGAGTCCCGAGTTGTAGGAGTACGGAAGGACCGTCTGGACGGCAGGAAGATATGATCCGCTGGAGGCGGCGGCCAGAGCCAGGACGGCAATCGCAATGAAACCCTGGGAATTTAAATAAAATCTATTTAACAAATGTGTTTTTGAATATTATGAACACGAGCTTACCTTCATGATTCAAAACAGAATGATCAGCGGCTTCAGATTGCGTTGGCAGATACGAGTGGACTGTATTTTTCCACATACTACGTGATCCATTTATACAACTCGAGCTAGTGAAGGCCTTGATTTTCCTTTACGGCTGCGTATAAAATTTTGTAGAAGAAATCCGATATTTCCACAGGTTACCTTCTACATCAAGGATGGAAGCAGTGTCGTATATTATTTGACACACTTCACCAAATGTTTCTAGGAGGTAAAGTGAATGTGATCGAGCCTTAAAGCAGATTTTGTTTAACGAAGCGTGATGTTTTGAAAGGAATTCGAAAATAGCAGTTGACTTTTTAATAATAAGATACTTCTACTTAGTTCATGATTGAATGAAAAAGTAGCACACTTTGCTTGCAATTGTTTCCCTTTTCCGCATCACTAAGCATTTATTCTGTTTGGTGTTTGTTCATTTCCGGATGGTTAACCAGTCTGTATTAAAGCAATATCAAATCTATGGATCAGTTGGAGAGGTAGGTTCAAATTAAAAAAAAAACGTTTTGTAAATCAAAGAAAACATCATGAAAATAGGAAATTCTGAGAAAATAGTGAATATTGGTTAAATTACAATATTTTCAATTAATTATACCCCCGCATCGTCGCGATTGCTGTCCTGGCTCTGGCCACCCTCTCCAATGGATCGTATCTTTCCGCCGTCCAGACAGTCCTTCCGTACTCCTACAACACGGGACTCTATGGCCTGAACGGTTACGATGCACTTGGCCTCTACTCTCCGTTGAGCGGATTGGGATACTCCTCGGAACTGGATCATGGATTATCGTACCCATACTCGGCCGCCCTTCCTTACTCTGCCTACAATAACGGCCTTCTCGGATATTACGGATCGAAGTACGCTCCCACCGTCGTCCAGGCCAATGTGAACACTCTGAAGACTCTCAACCCGCTGGGTCTGTATGGAGGATATGGACTCGGTCATGCCCCAACTGTCGTCCAGGCCAACGTCGCCAGCTCTCTGAAGACGGTCAACCCGCTGGGTCTGTATGGCGGATACGGTCTTGGACATGGATACGGTTTGGGCCAGACATACGGATACGGATACAACAACTACCTCCCGGTTCAGGCTCATGCTGCGAAGTATGTTGCCGCGAACCCGGGAGCCGTCCATGTGGCGCCACTGCCAGGCCATCTTGTTAACCAGAAATCGATTGTGGCTTAATCCATTGTGTCTTGAGAAATGTGATATTGTGTAAATAAACGGGTGTTCAAAACTGTAAACAAATCAATGGAAATATTATTTGAGAACTGTTATTTCAATAACTATCTTTACGTTGTGAAAAAGGTTTCGACAATATAAAAATATCATTCAAACTCTATCGAGAACAAGACGAAACACAAATATTGTGCTTTTTTATACCCTTTTATATACATCTTTAACTTTCACCCCGTCTTCTTTTATTTTGTTTGTTTCAAAAACATAGTGAAATAATATGTTTGAATTCGTCCCAACATGCGTTCGAAGTATATATTAATAAGAAATTGTGTAGTACTGCTATCTGCAGCTAAACCCAAGAATAAGACTTTTAGTACGACTCGCTTTCACGCTATGAGCTTATTGGGCCCAAACATACCCTATTTTCTAGCAGCCTCCAAAGGACGACCTCTAAGGTCATCGATCCTTTCGCCGAATTCTCTTTTTCGTTTATTGCTGTCGTTAAGCTATTCTTTCTGAGCTGATTTGACAGCTGACGTCAGGAAACAAAAGTGTATCTAACACAATTATTTTCAAAATACAAGACTTAAGGCCCTTATCGATCGCCAAACGGACAAATAGTGAAAGGGTTAATTAACATACGAATTTTGATTTGTGTTTCAAATCAACTAAGTAAAGACAAATTTAGAAAACAAATAAAATTAAGGCACGATAAATTCAGATTTGTAAAAATAAAATTATATTTTCCTTCGACTATCCGTCTCGATCAGTTCTATTGAGGAAGTATGTACACCAGGAGGAAAGCGACATGAAGATCACAATTTACAGCGTTCCGGGAGCAGCCTCAACGTTCAGGGACTTCTGGTTGACGGCGTGTCCTGCAAGAGGAGCAACATGGACGGCTCCACGGGTGGCAGCGACGTACAAGGCCTCCTTCTGGACCGGGGCGTACACTTGCGGCACGTACTGGGCCTGCTCATAGGCATAGGCGGTCGGAGCGGCGTAAGCGACCGGGGCGGCATAAGCGACCGGGGCAGCATAGGAGGCTGGGGCAACATAGGACACCGGAGCAGAGACATGGCTGGCGTACGAGACGCCCGGGGCGACGGCGTGGCTGGCGTAGGAGACGGCCGGGTAGGCAGTGACGTACTTCGGCACGACGTTCTGCTGGACCACAGTAGCCTGCGGCACGGTGTAGACCGAGGGGTAGACAGTGCCAGCCTGCACCGAGGCGACCAGAGCAACAATGACTACAGCTGCGATGCACTGTTCGGGAATAGAGAGTCCAATTGAATCACCTATCCTGGAAACCGTTTGTCGTGAGAAACAGGAATAATCTTTCTTACCTTCATGATTGCGGTTTGGGATTTGTTTTGGGGGTTGATGGTTGTGTGATCGATTGGAGGATCGTTCTTATTCTGATTGATTCACGAGCCTTGCAGCCTTTTTATATCAACCCAAATGAAGCGAACGATTTTTAAATGAGGAAACACCATCGTTTGAATGAGACACACAAGACAACGGAAGAAGAAACCGCAAGCGATCGCATTCACTTCGGACGCCTTTCCAAAAACCTTGCGACGAATGAACGGACAAAGAAAATAAGAGAGCTAAAGGAGATTCGAAACGATTACGTATTTGGTTAGAAGCAATACATCATGATTCGGGCCAGTTTATTAGAAGAAAACATTTTTACAACACATATTTGGCAACTGGAGCAGACGACAGGTACTTGTTGTATCCCAGTCCGTAGCCTCCGTAGTTCAACAGTCCATCATCGACGACTTTGGTGGCGACAACCGGAGCCACCAGCTTGTTGTATCCCAAACCGTACTGGTTGGCGACGACTGGGGCCACCAGCTTGTTGTATCCCAGGCCATAGTTGTTATATCCCAGAGCGTAGTTGTTGTATCCCAGGGCGTAGCTGTTATCAACGACCTTCGTGGCCACTACTGGAGCAACCAGCTTGTTGTATCCCAGGGCATAGCTGTTGTCAACGACCTTGGTGGTAAGGACTGGGGCGACTGATGGGTATCCGACGACCTGCTTCACTGCCGGGTAAGATCCGTACACCGATGGATAGGAGTACTTGTCCACTACTGCTGGAAGACCGTACGATTGATCGACGACGACCTTGGAAAGAGGCAGTCCAGAACTGTATCCCTGGTAGGAAAGGACATCGTTGTATGGAAGGTAGGACGCCTGAGAGACAGCGACGAAAGCCAGGGCAATGATTGCGACGAAGAGCTGAAACACATCATTATTGGATCATTAGAAACTGAGCGATCATTTCTTTTTGAAAATATTTACCTTCATTATTGAAGTGAAAAACAATGATTTGACGTTGGAAGCTACGAATAGAAACTGATGGTGACCGGATTGATGAACGCATCTTTTATAGTACCTGCTTACGGAAGTGTGAAGCGAAAGAAAAACTTTATCGCCAAGGACTGTCAAAACGATGTGTCACGTACGGTTCGTTATAAAAGCAGACGATCCGCGGGTCAAACGATCACAGTTCACTAGCAGCTTTCCGCGATCAAAAGCATTCAATTAGTTCATTCTACTGGAAACATGAAGGTAAGGTTCGAAAAAGAAAATTTGTGTTTGGGTTAAATGAAAGTCACGTTATAAAATTACTGTTTAGGCATTTGTCGCAATTGCTGTCCTGGCTCTGGCCGCCGCCTCCAGCGGATCATATCTTCCTGCCGTCCAGACGGTCCTTCCGTACTCCTACAACTCGGGACTATATGGCCTGAACGGTTACGATGGACTTGGCCACTACTCTGCCCTGAATGGATTGGGATACTCCTCCGTTCTGGATCATGGATTATCGTACCCATACTCGGCCGCCCTTCCTTACTCTGCCTACAATAACGGCCTTCTCGGATATTACGGATCGAAGTACGCTCCCACCGTCGTCCAGGCCAATGTGAACACTCTGAAGACCGTCAACCCGCTGGGTCTGTACGGAGGATATGGACTCGGTCATGCCCCAACTGTCGTCCAGGCCAACGTTGCCAGCTCTCTGAAGACGGTCAACCCGCTGGGTCTGTATGGCGGATACGGTCTTGGACATGGATATGGATTGGGCCAGGCATACGGATACGGATACAACAACTACCTCCCGGTTCAGGCTCATGCTGCGAAGTATGTTGCCGCGAACCCGGGAGCCGTCCATGTGGCGCCACTGCCAGGCCATCTTGTCAACCAGAAATCGATTGTGGCTTAATCCATTGTGTCTTGAGAAATGTGATATTGTGTAAATAAACGGGTGTTCAAAACTGCAAACATATCAATGGAAATATTATTTGAGAACTGTTATTTCAATTACTATCTTTACGTTGTGAAAAAGGTTTCGACAATATAAAAATATCATTCAAACTCTATCGAGTACAAGAAGTGTCAACACAATCAAATATAAAAAAGAAACACAAATATTGTGCTTTTTTATACCCTTTTATATACATCTTTAACTTTCACCCCGTCTTCTTTTATTTTGTTTGTATCAAAAACATAGTGAAATAATATATATGAATTCATCCCAACATGCGTTCGAAGTATATATCAATAAGAAATTGTGTAGTACTGCTATCTGCAGCTAAACCCAAGAATAAGACTTTTACTACGACTCGTTTTCACGCTATGAGCTTATTGAGCCCAAACACACCCTATTTTCTAGCAGCCTCCAAAGGACGACCTCTAAGGTCATCGATCCTTTCGCCGAATTCTCTTTTTCGTTTATTCCAGTCGTTTAGCAATCCTTTCTGAGCTGATTTGACAGCTGACGTCAGGAAACAAAAGTGTTTCTAACACAATTATTTTCAAATACAAGACTTAAGGCCCTTACCGATCGCCAAACGGACAAATTGTGAAAGGGTTAATTAACATACGAATTTTGATTTGAATTTCAAATCAACTAAGTAAAGACAAATTTAGAACACAAATTAAAGTAAGTCACAATAAATTCAGTTTTAAAAAAATAAAATTATATTTTCCTTCGACTACCCATCTCGATCAATTCTATTGAGAAAGTATGTACATCAGTAGGAAAGCGACATGAAGATCACAATTTACAGCGTTCCGGGAGCAGCCTCAACGTTCAGGGACTTCTGGTTGACGGCGTGTCCAGCCAGAGGAGCAACATGGACGGCTCCACGGGTGGCAGCGACGTACGAGGCCTCCTTCCGGACCGGGGCGTACACCTGTGGCACGTACTGGGCCTGCTCATATGCATAGGTGGTCGGAGCGGCGTAAGCGACCGGGGCGGCATAAGCGACCGGGGCAGCATAGGAGGCTGGGGCAACATAGGACACCGGAGCAGAGACATGGCTGGCGTACGAGACGGCCGGGGCAACGGCGTGGCTGGCGTAGGAGACGGCCGGGGCAGAGTAGGCAGTGACGTACTTCGGCACGACGTTCTGCTGGACCACAGTAGCCTGCGGCACGGTGTAGACCGAGGGGTAGACAGCGCCACCCTGCACCGAGGCAACCAGAGCAACAATGACTACAGCTGCGATGCACTGTTCGGGAATAAAGAGTCCAATTGAATAACCTATCCTGGAAAATGTTCCTCTGGATAAACAGGAATAATCTTTCTCACCTTCATGATTGCGGTTTGGGATTCGTTTTGGGGGTTGATGGTGTGTGATCGAGTGGAGGATCGTTCCTATTCTGAATGATTCACGTACCTGACAGCCTTTTTATATCAATCCAAACGAAGCAAACGATTTTTGAATGTGGAAACACCATCGTTTGAATGAGACACAAAAGACAACGGAAGAAGAAACCGTAAGCGATCGCATTCACTTCGGACGCCTTTCCAAAAACCTCGCGACGAATGAACGGACAAAGAAAATAAGAGAGCTAAAGGAGATTCGAAACGATTACGTATTTGATTAGAAGCAATACATCATAATTCGGGCCAGTTTATTAGAACAAAATAATTTTACAACACGTATTTGGCAACTGGAGCAGACGACAGGTACTTGTTGTATCCCAGTCCGTAGCCTCCGTAGTTCAACAGTCCATCATCGACAACTTTGGTGGCGACAACCGGAGCCACCAGCTTGTTGTATCCCAAACCGTACTGGTTGGCGACGACTGGGGATACCAGCTTGTTGTATCCCAGGCCATAGTTGTTATATCCTAGAGCGTAGTTGTTGTATCCCAGGGCGTAGCTGTTGTCAACGACCTTGGTGGCCACTACTGGAGCAACCAGCTTGTTGTATCCCAGGGCATAGCTGTTGTCAACGACCTTGGAGGTAAGGACTGGGGCGACTGATGGGTATCCGACGACCTGCTTCACTGCCGGGTAAGATCCGTACACCGATGGATAGGAGTACTTGTCCACTACTGCTGGAAGACCGTACGATTGATCGACGACGACCTTGGAAAGAGGCAGTCCAGAACTGTATCCCTGGTAGGAGAGGACATCGTTGTATGGAAGGTAGGACGCCTGAGAGACAGCGACGAAAGCCAGGGCAATGATTGCGACGAAGAGCTGAAACACATCATTATTGGATCATTAGAAACTGAGCGATCACTTCTTTTTGAAAATATTTACCTTCATTATTGAACTGAAAAACAATGATTTGACGATGGAAGCTACGAATAGAAACTGATGGTGACCGGATTGATGAACGCATCTTTTATAGTACCTGCTAACGGAAGTGTGAAGCGAAAGTAAGACTCTATCGCCAAGGACACTCAAAACGATGTGTCACATACGGTCCGTTATAAAAGCAGACGATCCGCGGGTCAAACGATCACAGTTCACTAGCAACTTTCCGCGATCAAAAGCAATCAATCGGTTCACTCTACTGGAAACATGAAGGTAAGGTTCGAAAAGGAAAATGTGTGTTTGGGTTAAATGATAGTCATGGTATAAAATTGCTGTTTAGGCATTTGTCGCGATTGCTGTCCTGGCTCTGGCCGCCCTCTCCAATGGATCGTATCTTCCCGCCGTGCAGACGGTCCTTCCGTACTCCTACAACTCGGGACTCTATGGCCTGAACGGTTACGATGGACTTGGCCACTACTCTCCCTTGAGTGGATTGGGATACTCCTCCGTTTTGGACCATGGATTATCGTACCCATACTCGGCCGCCCTTCCTTACTCTGCCTACAATAACGGCCTTCTCGGATATTACGGATCGAAGTACGCTCCCACCGTCGTCCAGGCCAATGTGAACACTCTGAAGACCGTCAACCCGCTGAGTCTGTACGGAGGATATGGACTCGGTCATGCCCCAACCGTCGTCCAGGCCAACGTCGCCAACTCTCTGAAGACGGTCAACCCACTGGGTCTATATGGCGGATACGGTCTTGGACATGGATATGGTTTGGGCCAGGCGTACGGATACGGATACAACAACTACCTCCCGGTTCAGGCTCATGCTGCGAAGTATGTTGCCGCGAACCCGGGAGCCGTCCATGTGGCGCCTCTCTCTGGCCATCTTGTCAACCAGAAATCGATTGTTGCGTAAAATTGGTGATACTTTTTCCTGTGATATGTTTTACATTTTTTAATAAACAATTGTTCATTCCTCTACTATACGTTTTTACAATGATTTCTCCTTTTAATCACCCTAATCTGATACCTTAAAATTGATGCGGCACAATTGTAGCTATATTCCTATTTTTAAATCTAATTTGCAGAAATGCGAAACACCCGTGTTTTCCTTTTGTTCATTTATTGTTGTTAGTGAAATACCTAATTGTGTGTGATGTAATTTGATTTCGTTTATTTCAACACTTTCGATCGTCATTTATAACTTACTAACTTTGACTTTGTTCAAGCCGTAAATCATTTAATTTAATAATTTAATGTACAGGCATAGAGCTGTTAAGTTTTGTTATTGGCGACACCCATATTTCATGGTCATTAACGTGCACGAGCAAAGAAGCCGGACAAAGCTGAAACAAACCACAATATCAATCTACGCGCCACCAAGCAGTTTTCGCACTGTTACCGTTACAACCGGCAACTGTTTCGAGGGTCACGCACGTGCCAGGAAACATTTACGCACGACGTCGTGAAACGCACCGTGCCGGGACCGATTTTTCAAGATCAATGACGCCAGAAACGGTACCGAACGCCAGCGACATTCGAAACCGGTTGAACATTCGCTATGCAGCTTTGGGAAGGGGAATGCATGAATTCAGCCGATCGAGCCCTTGTTGGACGAAATGATGAATTTGACGTGATCGTAAAATTACTGTTCCATCGATCTGCTGTAACTGCCATCAGGGTTGTTTATCTGGTAGAGGAAGGGGGGGGTGGTCGGAGGATTGGAGTGGGATGCATGTTTACTTTATTCGCCGTGACGTGATGTGGCCCACCAATCGGTTGTAGCCCCCAACTTCACCAAACCTCACCACAGCTCCACGATCTCCGGAAGTCGAAGAATGGAAAGGTTTGCGATCGCATACGCACACTTATAGGAGGGGTAGGAGAGAAGTGTGGACGCCCGTTGGTTTTTAGACACACCAAGTCGTGGGCGACCTTCAGCGCGGGGTAGGTGTTAATGGGCGCGCTGACATAACCGAACACGAAACGACCACCCCACGTCAAAAGTGGTTGAACTCCGCTGTCTGCCCAACACGGGAGATTGCAATCGCCAACTAAAACCAGTCTATATGTTTGTTTTCTTTCTGGGAAAATGGTAGCTGATTGATTGGCAGTCGTCGATGCAGGCGCGTTGTAAAAGGAAATGGAAAAAATATCATCACGACATCCGTTTTAAGCTCATTTATCAAAACCACATACGAACCAAGTGTTTGCTAGCGACATACCATTTTTTGAAATACCCCTGAAGTATGCCAGAACTTAGGAGTTTCAGGAAAAGGAAGCATGGTTCTCGAGAAGCAGGAATGATTCAAAAGGACAGTTGTTTAGATAACAGTTTGGGACTCGTTTATTGAGGTAGGGACGTATTCACAAGGGACCCATCGGGAAGAATAGTAGATCAATTTACAGGGTTCCGGGAGCTGGGGCCAGGTTGAGCGACTGCTGGTTGACGGCATGTCCGGCAAGGGGAGCCTCATGGACGGCACCACGGGTAGCGGCCAGATAGCGAGCCTCCTTCTGCACATGGGCGTAGACGGGAGCGGCGGCGTAGGCAACCGGGTGGACAGCATGGCTAGCGTAGGACACGGCAGCCGGAACGGTGGCGTAGTTGTAGGCCGAGTAGGCAGCGTAGGGAGCAGCGACGTAGGGGGTGGCGTAATCGGACACGACATACTTCGGGGCGACGTTCTGCTGAACGACCGTGGTCTGCGGAACAGAGTAGGCCAGCGGGACGGCATACGACGTGTAGGCACTTCCTTCGGCGGCGGTGACGGCCAGGGCGATCATGACTGCAACGATGCACTGCAAAAGAGGATCAACACCGATTAGAACTGGCCAATATCCAGCATGCGCCTTCAAACAATCCCTTCTTACCTTCATTTTGATAGATTTGTTTGTTTGGTTTTGCGTGTCGCAAATGGAAGGTTGCTTCTGAACTGGGCTGAACTCAACCAACTTATGATTCTGTCGGCACTGCGACCTAGTTCTTTTATACCGACGCAAACCCTCAAAAACATTAGCCAGAGAACCAAGACTCCGAAAAAAAACACCACAGCAAGAAACCTACACACTAAACACTCAAAAGGAAGCCCTCCTCCAACGCAAGGATCCAGAGTGTCCCCACCCCAAGGCGTTACTTCTCGCGTACCTCTAACAATGGGGCATTCCTTTGTGCTGGCATCGAGTACGAAGAAGGAGTAGAAGTAGCGCTAGTAGACGGTGAACGTAATGAACGTTCTCCTCCAAACTCCGGGTCAGTGCGTACATTCCTTTCAGCTATCAGCTATCGAGCCGAAAAACTTGAGAATTCACACTTTAGGGCTATACTTTAAACTCCAAGCATTCTGTCGTCACGCATAAAAAACCCAGTTTTGCCGCCGACTTTTAGTTGATGGATAGAGCGATTTCTGACAGCAGGATGTAGGATCTAGGAATGTCTTTCATAATGGGTGTACACATCAATAGAGACATTAGGCATTTGGGGCGCTGTACGAAAACGGATGTCGTGATGATATCGTGCAAAAGATTGTATTTTAGATAAAAACATCTATAATCTACATCAGAAGACTTTCGAAGGAGTGTTCTTTAATGGCAAAGGCTATGTGAAATAGGACGATTCAATTTTTTGAAGGAAATTGTAGCCTTTCTTACTTTTCCATTGGGGTTTGTTAAGTTGTCTTATGAAGGCGATTTTATTTATTTGTTTTTAAACTTTTCAAAACGATTATTGAAGCTGGTCTTATAAATGGCTATTTTTGTCAACAGCAACCTTTTCGGCAGTGAAAAAGGCAGTGAAATTTGATCAAAAGCTGACCTTTAGGGCCCTCCTTGGATACAAACAAATTAGGGTAAAAAGTAATCAACGAACAGAAAATTCAAATCAAGCATTAAAAATTGATTGATAAATTATAAAACTATCATCAAACCGACCATACTTGGCACTTGGTGGCACGTGCCGCCGGTTTGGGACAAACGTTTTAAAAATGAGGGGAAAACTGTAGCAAATTAATAGTCAAACCTTCAAATTTCACAGAAAGGTATTAAACGCATATTAAGCATTCCACCTTGGCATAGTACAAAAAAACACACACTTGATAACTAATTTATCAAGCATTGCCGAACAATCGGGTAAGCAAACTAAGAAGCTACTTAAGGTCCCGAGCTTTCAAAGATTCCGTCCTTTTGGTCCATATTTTTAAAGATTTTAATGTTGTTTTTATTTTTATTATTCTGCCACAAAGTGGTATATTTAATCAAATGTATGATGAGTTTATGAATTTAGTTTTGAATTAAAGAAAATTAAGAATATGAAAAAGCGAGAAGGATCCAACTTATCTGAATTATGTGTTGATGCACAATAAAAAGGACCGTGTTTGTTGTGTAAAAATGTTAGATAGATACACAAACGTAAATTTAAAAGATCAGTGTAAAGATTTTAAGGGCCAGCAAGATATATTGGTTAGGGCATGTCATGAGGATGCTGGACTCATACGCCACCAAGAAAGTCCGCACCAGCGACGCGCCCGGCACGAGACGACGAGGAGCTCAGCGAGCACGATGGATGGACCAAGCGGAGCAGAACCTGCGAGAGTTTCAGCCATGGACCGAACTACCTGGAGAACGATTGGTGACCAGGACATGTTAGCACGAAGTGCTTTTTTGCTTTGTAAGGATTTTTTTATTGAAGCAGAGGAAAATTCTCAGAAAAGTTAATGAATAGAGGATAATGGGCATGGATTAGCAAAAGTTATGTCCTGTCCTTTTCCAATATTATTTTAACTTTTTTTTCTTTTTCAAACATTTAATGACTGTTTTAAATCGACTAAAAAATATTCCATTAAAAAATATTTACTTGTCGATTTAGTTCATGAAAAATTATATTCATGGACAATAATTCTTTTGGAAAGTTATTGATGGTTTCGCATGAAATAAGGCTTTGAAAATCAAGCTTTGGGCAATGAAAATTTTTCGATGGAACAAAATTAAGGAAAATTGTAGTTTAATTTAAATTTTATTCCTCATTAAAGATACGTAGTTTTATCTAAATTTAAATTTTAAAAATTTTGAAATAAAGACTTGAATGGTGAATGTGTTGCATGTTTTTGGGGCTTTCGTTTAATCCGCCTCTGCTACACATGATAAATGTAATAAACAGTGCTTTACGGCACCGCTTCTTGTTGCAACAATTGTTGTTGTTTATAATTTGTATTAAAAAGCTTTTTTGTCATTTTTTTCTTTCTAATCATCTTCTTCCTTCCTTTCCAATTTCCAAATAAAATGTAAAGCAACAGTGTTTTACAGTTTTCACCCAACGGTATACATTCCATAATCTTTAATTTACTATTAACAATGTATCAACAATTTCTAAAATATCTTGTTAAGTGAATTATAAAAATCCAGTATCAATATAAACTTAGTTGTTATTAAATGAAATATGCACAACTTAATAACAAAACTCCTCTATTACTTCTACTGCCACGGCTACGTTTGTTCGTATCCCCGTCGTATCATATTAATCAGATAATTAATATGTATGTGTATGGCTTGTCAAATCTGTAAGAGTACGAATGTTTCTTGTTAACATTTATTACGGCATTTTGAAAATAGTTATATTTTTTAATTTTTTTGAATAAACATAAACGCTGAAACAGAATATTTTCAGTAAAACTTTGAAACGTTGTTTTCTGATTCTATGGTGTAATAAATAATTGAACGAACGTTATTGTAAGGGATGTGAAGCCGTACTTGCTATCGTTTTCAAGCAAAGCTTTCGTTTCATAAAACCTCCCTACGTTACTGAACAACTTTACAGGAGTTGGTTGCTCAAGTTAATTTTATGACATTCCATTGTACTTGCTGGGTAATTACTTTCGAACGCACAGTACATTTTTACCGCCGCAGTTCAATTTGTAGTGCAGATTCGAAGTGACTTCCGGTAACGGTTAGTCGAGGCAATGGGAGAGGAATATTACCCCTTTTGTGCAGGTTACGCAGGTTACGATCGTGTGCGTACGACCTACGAGGTCACTGGCCGATCGGTTGCGATCACCCCCATCGCGGTTGAATGAGCGCAAGGAACGAGAATGTGTCTTATAAAAAGCACTCGACGGTGTCAGAACTGCATCAGATTCAACTGAGCATTCAGCAGCAAAAGAGTCCACTCAACTCAACACGAGCCCAAATTCAACAATCATGAAGGTAAGCATAGCTTTTCCGTAAGCATCACCAAACGTTTCTCAGTTTGTGTGTTTAATTTCCCCTCTGTTCAGTGCACCGCAGCTGTAGTCATGATGGTCCTCGCCGTTGCCGTCCAGGGTTGGTCCGTCACGTACTGGGGTAATGGAGCGGCCCTGCCTTACCTGGCCCCGGCCGCCCTTGGAAACTGGGTACAGGACAATTCGTACGCCCGAATTGTGTCTCCATGGAACTACGCTTACCAGGGCGTTCCGGTGGCCGCTCCCGTTGCCGCCCCAGTTGCGTACGTTGAACCCTACGCTTACCAGCCGGAGACGGTGGTCGCCCCGGCAGTAGTCCAGAAGGAGGCTCGCTATCTGGCCGCTAACCGTGGAGCCGTCCACGAGGCTCCTCTCCCAGGACACATCGTCAACCAGCAGTCGCTCAACCTGGAACCCGCACCAGGCACTCTGTAGGGGCAGAAAGCGAAGGACAGTTGATATGCTGCGCAATAAAAGCTCGTTGTGATATTTTAATTTTATTTATGTTTTTAATGAATAACCGGTACAAGGAAAGAAAAGTTTACTGCTATCGAGTATACGGCCATGCTTTCTGCTCTATGGAATGTCAAAATGTGATGAAAATAGTTTAAATTGACCACTTTTCTATTCTATTTTCTTATGCGGAAAGGCTTTAGCCCTATAGGCCCAGGTTTTTGCCTTGAGGAATCGAAGAAAACACACAATTATTTGTTAAGGTACGACAAAAAAACCTGTTTGTTAGCAAGCGCATTGTGTTCACATCTACATATACGAGTATAAGCTTTATTTTTAGAATAAGAACGCTGGAAGAAAGATATAACATCTTTCTCCAGCGGAAGTATTTTGAAAGATTTCTTTTTAACATATGCACAGTTTTGTTTGTAAAAAGAATAAAAGAAATTTGAAATTATAAAAAGCCCAAGAATTAAAGGACCGCTTGGTCAAACGATGGAAATGAGACGGAGAATAATAAAAATGAAGAAAAACTGTAGCAAAATGAGATTCTATTTTCACATCCAGCGCCATAAATGAGTGTTTGGAATTTTACTTTCGTTGATTGCAAAAATAAAAAAGGCATAACTCACTCTTTTCTTTTGTTGAACTGTTAATTGACGTACTAAATAATTATTAAGTGTGATGACAAAAATGAATCGTCCATAGCGCACGTTGTAAATGACATTTAATTAAAGCAATAAAAATGGGGTGGTAACCATGAAAAAGCAGAAAACAAAAACTTGTTGCATTTATTATCTCCTTCTGACGGCCGAAATCGATTTTTTTATTTATTTTTTTCTTTCCTATAGTGGCTCCGTCATGCATATCATTTCATTGGACGGTAAACTTAAAGCAATGCGGCCTGGCCGTCCAAATATATATAAAAAAAAAAAACTTAAAGCATTGCTTGAGCTATTTATAATGTTTTATTTACTTACTTTATCATGCAAACAAACGCTTTATGAGAAAAAGCAAACGCAAGATAAATGGCTCAGCTTAAGTCGACCGTTCTTGTTTGGAATGCCAAAACACGTTCCAGTCTGCATACTTCAGTAAGCAAGCGGCATTTGGCTTGCCAAAATTCTTACCAACAAACCCGTCACGCCCAGACGCGTTCTTCGCCTGCCTCAAGTACAAGGAGGTTATCAAATACCACATTCGAAAACGCCGAACTGCTTGAATTAAAATCTCAGAGAACGCCATCAAGTCCGGTGCCGCCGCCGGGGCGTTACGTATTGTCTTACTTTTGGTTTCGATTAGTTTATTCCTGGCAGGTTTAATTTCCTTTTTTTGTGCGGCTGATGTTTTGGTTCCTTTAGATAAATTGCTTCGGCATATCGGCCGGTGAGTCCCGAATCGAGTACAGGTTGTACCGGTTTAGAGTTACATTCCCTTTTAAAAAATTCCACTTACCTGATTCCACTTGCGCACGACATGTCGAATAAATTCGAGGGTGTTCTTCAGGAAGTGGTTTGGCAAATGTCGTACTCCCGTCCCGGTGTGGTAGATAAACTACCACCAAGAAGATTGGAGCATGCGTGGTCGAAACCTAACCATGCCTAACCGTCCAGAACGGCGTCTAGTGTAATCCTTCTTTGTGTGCCAAACTTGTTTAAGGACTTTCCTTTTCCCCCTGCGTTGCGTCGTCGTTCCGAGGCGAAATGGTACGGAATGGAGGGGAGGTTTTTTAAAAAGATATTTGGCGCTGATCAATCAACCGTACAGCTACTGGGCCGCTCGGCTGGACATTTCGTATAAATAGTGGACAATCGTTGATTGGAAGGCATAGCGAAGCTGTTCTCAAAGCCAATCACAACCAACCCAAACAAAACCCTCCAAACAACAAGCATCATGAAGGTGAGAAAAGTTTTTCCTCTGAAGGTTTCCTGGAAGGACTTTAACTAATAAGCTGTGATTCCTATTTCCTATCCTGCCGCATCCAATAGTGCATCGCAGCTGTAGTCATTGTTGCTCTGGTCGCCTCGGTGCAGGCTGGCGCTGTCTACCCCTCGGTCTACACCGTGCCGCAGACTACCGTGGTCCAGCAGAACGTCGTGCCGAAGTACGTCACTGCCTACTCTGCCCCGGCCGTCACCTACGCCAGCCACGCCGTCGCCCCGGCCGTCTCGTACGCCAGCCATGTCTCTGCTCCGGTGTCCTATGTTGCCCCAGCCTCCTATGCTGCCCCGGTCGCTTATGCCGCCCCGGTCGCTTACGCCGCTCCGACCGCCTATGCCTATGAGCAGGCCCAGTACGTGCCACAGGTGTACGCCCCGGTCCAGAAGGAGGCATCGTACGTCGCTGCCACCCGTGGAGCCGTCCATGTTGCTCCTCTGGCTGGACACGCCGTCAACCAGAAGTCCCTGAACGTTGAGGCTGCTCCCGGAACGCTGTAAATAAGATTATGCTGCTCAGTTTATCGTATGGTATTGAATTTGGTTATGTTTGGTTGTGAGAATGGTTTGAAATAGATTGGACTGTTGCAAATGTAACGTTGAAGTTTTAAATGCGCCCAATTGATGACGATAATTAATACTATGTATAAAATGTTCGCTAGTGTCGCGGTAAACAATATGATGTTTACTTTTCATAAGGGATTTTGATAAGCCGCGTCAAAAAGGCCATCGTTATCTCAGAATGATCTGATACTGATTAATCAGATATAGAATCTTTCAAACTGATTTCACGTCGTTTCTAAAAGGGAGCTGTTTTCTTAAAATGTGATCAATTTTAGCTTAAGAAGCAAGCTTGGAGTTCTTGGTTTAATTTAATTGCTAGCAAAAACATGTTTTAAGTAAACACTCTTGAAATCAGTTTTTTAAGTAAACACTGCTTCTTAAAAACTATTTGAATTTTAAATGGAGCACGGTTTTTTTTTTTTTTTTGAGTGTATATCCTATCCTTTCACAAATTTGGTCCAAAAGTTCCTTGGCAGACGCATTCATCACTCTAATTATTCAAAATAAGAGTCGTCTAATAAGATTACACAACGCCACCCCGCCTCACTATAATTTCGTGGGCACGGCTTTATTCTGCCTCCAATCGGTGCTCGGAGGTTGGGCTCAACACAAGCCTCCGGTTTCCGGAAACAAAATATTTTATGCTAAACCCAGCCACTTATTCTGCAGAGGGACGGAATCGAGGGACGTGGTTGTAACAACAACACTTAAGCTGCGATATACTCATTAACGAAGCGATGGGACAAACGGTCGAGTGCGGTAGCCTAGGGCGTGGTCTCCGCGCACACATTCCGTACCAATCACCGATCACCCCCGTAACCTCCATCGCGGCTTGTCATGCCAGATTTGGCATGCGCCAACGTACAAGGCGCTGCGTGTGCCTACGAGAAGACGAAGACTCGTTTCTGGCCGGGCCGACGGTTTGTGAGTGATCGCATAAAGAGAGTGAATAAAGTCACGCTTAAATAAATCGATCACACAATGGTGATCTCAAGGTCAGGCCCAGCGAACCGCGCGATCCGGTTGTGGTCACGCGGTTCGCGCCGATTCCTCTTTCAGTCCCTTTTATTCCGTGTCTTTACGATACCTTTTCTGCAGATACGATGAAGTTCCTTCGCTTTCAAACCAGGCTTGGTGAGCGACGGCGATTTATCTCGAACTAGCAAATTATAATCGTCTTGAAGATGAGGAAGAACAAACTGTCAGTATATAAAAAAACATGGCAATAAATAAATAGTTCCATCGGGTAATTATTGACACGAAATATTATAGACAAACGCTTGGTAGCAAATGTTGATGGATTTCGATTTCGTTACCATAACTCTACGCCCAACATGATACGACCCGAAACAAAGTTCCCTTTCCTGCCGAGTTCGCAACCAGACCAGATCGGGATATTTGTCTCTCGATGGAGTCCTACAACACCCAACGTTCAATACGTTCGGCATAAATCGGGCCCACTGCCTTACACGCGTGTTGGTAAGATTAAAAACAATCTACACGTCGGGCCCGGGGCGTACGATTTTCCGCATTTCAATTCTCAAATTCCGACGGCGAAGGCGTAAACTGGTTCCAATTCGGGAGACTGGTTCTAACTGGAACGTAACTCTAGATTACTTAACAAGCCGATGGACACAAGCGCGACGAGGACGTGGAAGGAAACGCAAACAGGAGGCACGCGTTTAAGGTGTGTACAAGTTTGTGAGATTTTTATTCACGCTTAGGCAACGATAGATTTTTGATTAACTGCATGACCTGGCAGTGGCGCCACATGAACGGCTCCCGGATTCGCGGCAACATACTTCGCAGCATGAGCCTGAACCGGGAGGTAGTTGTTGTATCCGTATCCGTACGCCTGGCCCAAACCGTATCCGTGTCCAAGACCGTATCCGCCATACAGACCCAGCGGGTTGACCGTCTTCAGAGAGCTGGCGACGTTGGCCTGGACGACAGTTTGGGCATGACCGAGTCCATATCCTCCGTACAGACCCAGCGGGTTGACGGTTTTCAGAGTGTTCACATTGGCCTGGACGACGGTGGGAGCGTACTTCGATCCGTAATATCCGAAAAGGCCGTTATTGTAGGCAGAGTAAGGAAGGGCGGCCGAGTACGGGTATGACAATCCATGTTCCAGAACGGATGAGTATCCCAATCCATTCAAGGGAGAGTAGTGGCCAAGTCCATCGTAACCGTTCAGGCCATAGAGTCCTGAGTTGTAGGAGTACGGAAGGACCGTTTGAACGGCGGGAAGATACGATCCGTTGGAGACGGCGACCAGAGCTAGGACAGCAATCGCGACAAACGCCTGATAAGATCAATGATAATGATAATAAATAATGATAATAAAATACTGTCAACACAATTTTCTACCTTCATTTTAAGATTCAGTATGCTTTAAGTTTCTGCAGGGGTGTTCTGTATTGTTGTATGGTTTACTGTGAAACTGATGTTGAATGAACATTTTCTGTTCCTTTTATACAAAACCTCCAAAACCAGCAAAGAATCACTTTAAGTTCGTTCGAATGCAAGAAATAGGTACCATAGACCAAATAAAATCCTTTCGTTTTGCTGCATTATTAGCTCTACTAGCAATTAGACAAATCGATCAACCGTGAAACGACTGTTAGTCACGGTTTGTTTGTGTTTCACCGGAAAAATGATCTTGACTGGAGAATTTTATTGCATCAACCAGCGAGTCGAATTCACATCGATACAAGGCCGGCTCATTTATTTGGTTGAAATGGGAATCATCCTCTTCCGTTGCAGAAGAACAGATCGTTGAATAGGACTCAGTATAAATATGTTTTCCAACTCAGGAAAAATTACAGTCGAAGTCTGCCTGCTGATACGTACCGAACCAGCTACACTTTCCACAAAGAATCATGAAGGTAAAATAGACACCCAACACCGTTATTACGTTATATTCGAAATTGTTGTTTCTACAGGGTTTCATCACGATTGCTGTCTTGGCTCTGGCCGCCGTCTGCAATGGATCGTATCTTCCCGCCGTCCAGACAGTCCTTCCGTACCCTTACAACTCGGGACTCTATGGCCTGAACGGTTACGATGGACTTGGCCACTACTCTCCCTTGAATGGATTGGGATACTCATCCGTTCTGGATCATGGATTGTCATACCCACACTCGGCCGCCCTTCCTTACTCTGCTTACAATAACGGCCTTCTCGGATATTACGGATCGAAGTACGCTCCCACCGTCGTCCAGGCCAATGTGAACACTCTGAAAACCGTCAACCCGCTGGGTCTGTACGGAGGATATGGACTCGGTCATGCCCCAACTGTCGTCCAGGCCAACGTCGCCAGCTCTCTGAAGACGGTCAACCCTCTGGGTCTGTATGGCGGATACGGTCTTGGACACGGATACGGATTGGGCCAGGCATACGGATACGGATACAACAACTACCTCCCGGTTCAGGCTCATGCTGCGAAGTATGTTGCCGCGAACCCGGGAGCCGTCCATGTGGCGCCATTGCCAGGCCATCTTGTTAACCAGAAATCGATTGTGGCTTAACCAATTGTGACTTGAAAAATGTAATATTGTGTAAATAAAATCGTACCCAAAACTTCAAACAAATCAATGTAAATGGAATCTGAAAAATGTTATATCAACATCTGCCTTTACTTCGAAAAACAGGTTATGACAAAATTAAAACATCATTCAAACTCTATCGAGCATCAGAAGCATCAACACAATCAAGTTAAACAAAAAAAACACATACATTGGGATTTTTATATACCCTTTTAAATATCTCTTTCATTCTTATTTTGTTTTATTTATGTTTCAAAAACATACAGAAACAATTTGTATGAATTCGTTCTAACATGCGTAAAAAGTATGTATTAAAAAGAAATTTTGTTCGACTACTATTTGCAGCAAAACTCAAGAATAAGACTTTTACTACGACTTGTTTTCACTTTATCAGCTTATTGTACCCAAACACGCCCTATTTTCTATCAACCTCCAAAGGCCGACCTCTAGGGTCATCGATCTTTTCGATCAGCCGACTCGACAGCGTATCCCTGTTTTTGCCTTTCCGTTTATTGCTATCATAGGGCTATCTTTTCTAAGCTGGATAAGGAACAAATAGTGTTTCTAGTAAAATTATCTGACACAAAAACAATAATCATTCTTCTAAAACCATGACAAACCTATTACCCGACGCTCAAAGAAGTTCAAAAGCACTTCGATCGCACAAAATTATGAAAAAGTTAATTTAAATAACTTGTACATATTAATTTCAGATTGATTCTCTAATCAACAAAGCTAACGTGAAGAAATGTTTAACTTTGAATTAAATCATGGTTGTTTTCATTTTTTCCAAAACCTGTATATTTTCCTTCGACTATCCATCTCGATCAGTTCTATTGAGAAAGTATGTACATCAGTAGGAAAGCTACATGAAGATCACAATTTACAGCGTTCCGGGAGCAGCCTCAACGTTCAGGGACTTCTGGTTGACGGCGTGTCCTGCCAGAGGAGCAACATGGACGGCTCCACGGGTGGCAGCGACGTACGAGGCCTCCTTCTGGACCGGGGCGTACACCTGTGGCACGTACTGGGCCTGCTCATAGGCATAGGCGGTCGGAGCGGCGTAAGCGACCGGTGCGGCATAAGCGACCGGGGCAGCATAGGAGGCTGGGGCAACATAGGACACCGGAGCAGAGACATGGCTGGCGTACGAGACGGCCGGGGCGACGGCGTGGCTGGCGTAGGTGACGGCCGGGGCAGAGTAGGCAGTGACGTACTTCGGCACGACGTTCTGCTGGACCACGGTAGTCTGCGGCACGGTGTAGACCGAGGGGTAGACAGCGCCAGCCTGCACCGAGGCGACCAGAGCAACAATGACTACAGCTGCGATGCACTGTTCGGGAATAGAGAGTCCAATTGAATAACCTATTCTGGAAAATGTTCCTCTGGATAAACAGGAATAATCTTTCTCACCTTCATGATTGCGGTTTGGGATTCGTTTTGGGGGTTGATGGTGTGTGATCGAGTGGAGGATCGTTCTTATTCTGATTGATTCACGTACCTGACAGCCTTTTTATATCAATCCAAACGAAGCAAACGATTTTTGAATGTGGAAACACCATCGTTTGAATGAGACACACAATACAACGGAAGAAGAAACCGCAAGCGAACGTATTCACTTCGGACGCCTTTCCAAAAACCTCGCGACGAATGAACGGACAAAGAAAATAAGAGAGCTAAAAGTGATTCGAAACGATTACGTATTTGGTTAGAAGCAATACATCATAATTCGGGCCAGTTTATTAGAAGAAAATAATTTTACAACACGTATTTGGCAACTGGAGCAGACGACAGGTACTTGTTGTATCCCAGTCCGTAGCCTCCGTAGTTCAACAGTCCATCATCGACGACTTTGGTGGCGACAACCGGAGCCACCAGCTTGTTGTATCCCAAACCGTACTGGTTGGCGACGACTGGGGCCACCAGCTTGTTATATCCCAGAGCGTAGTTGTTGTATCCCAGGTCGTAGCTGTTATCAACAACCTTCGTGGCCACTACTGGAGCAACCAGCTTGTTGTATCCCAGGGCATAGCTGTTGTCAACGACCTGGGTGGTAAGGACTGGGGCGACTGATGGGTACACCGATGGATAGGAGTACTTGTCCACTACTGCTGGAAGACCATACGATTGATCGACGACGACCTTGGAAAGAGGCAGTCCAGAACCGTATCCCTGGTAGGAAAGCACATCGTTGTAAGGAAGGTAGGACGCCTGGGAAACAGCAACGAAAGCCAGGGCAATTATGGCGACGAGGAAATGTATTGATTCTAGCCAAATATGCAATCGTTTCGAATCTCCTTCAGTTCTCTTATTTTCTTTGTCCGTTCATTCGTCGCGAGGTTTTTGGAAAGGCGTCCGAAGTGAATACGTTCGCTTGCGGTTTCTTCTTTCGTTGTCTTGTGTTTCTCATTCAAACGATGGTGTTTCTACATTTAAAAACCGTTCGCTTCATTTGGGTTGATATAAAAAGGCTGCAAGGCTCGTGAATCAATCAGAATAGGAACGATCCTCCACTCGATCACACAACCATCAACCCCCAAAACGAATCCCAAACCGTAATCATGAAGGTGAGAAAGATTATTCCTGTTTCTCACGACAAACGTTTTCCAGGACAGGTTATTCAATTGGACTCTCTATTCCCGAACAGTGCATCGCAGCTGTAGTCATTGTTGCTCTGGTCGCCTCGGTGCAGGCTGGCGCTGTCTACCCCTCGGTCTACACCGTGCCGCAGACTACCGTGGTCCAGCAGAACGTCGTGCCGAAGTACGTCACTGCCTACTCTGCCCCGGCCGTCACCTACGCCAGCCACGCCGTCGCCCCGGCCGTCTCGTACGCCAGCCATGTCTCTGCTCCGGTGTCCTATGTTGCCCCAGCCTCCTATGCTGCCCCGGTCGCTTATGCCGCCCCGGTCGCTTACGCCGCTCCGACCGCCTATGCCTATGAGCAGGCCCAGTACGTGCCGCAGGTGTACGCCCCGGTCCAGAAGGAGGCCTCGTACGTCGCTGCCACCCGTGGAGCCGTCCATGTTGCTCCTCTGGCTGGACACGCCGTCAACCAGAAGTCCCTGAACGTTGAGGCTGCTCCCGGAACGCTGTAAATTGTGATCTTCATGTAGCTTTCCTCCTGATGTACATACTTTCTCAATAGAACTGATCGAGATGGATAGTCGAAGGAAAATATACAGGTTTTGGAAAAAATGAAAACAACCATGATTTAATTCAAAGTTTAACATTTCTTCACGTTAGCTTTGTTGATTAGAGAATCAATCTGAAATTAATATGTACAAGTTATTTAAATTAACTTTTTCATAATTTTGTGCGATCGAAGTGCTTTTGAACTTCTTTGAGCGTCGGGTAATAGGTTTGTCATGGTTTTAGAAGAATAATTATTGTTTTTGTGTCAGATAATTTTACTAGAAACACTATTTGTTCCTTATCCAGCTTAGAAAAGATAGCCCTATGATAGCAATAAACGGAAAGGCAAAAACAGGGATACGCTGTCGAGTCGGCTGATCGAAAAGATCGATGACCCTAGAGGTCGGCCTTTGGAGGTTGATAGAAAATAGGGCGTGTTTGGGTACAATAAGCTGATAAAGTGAAAACAAGTCGTAGTAAAAGTCTTATTCTTGAGTTTTGCTGCAAATAGTAGTCGAACAAAATTTCTTTTTAATACATACTTTTTACGCATGTTAGAACGAATTCATACAAATTGTTTCTCTATGTTTTTGAAACATAAATAAAACAAAATAAGTATGAAAGAGATATTTAAAAGGGTATATAAAAATCCCAATATATGTGTTTTTTTTGTTTAACTTGATTGTGTTGATGCTTCTGATGCTCGATAGAGTTTGAATGATGTTTTAATTTTGTCATAACCTGTTTTTCGAAGTAAAGGCAGATGTTGATAAAACATTTCTCAGATTCCATTTACATTGATTTGTTTGAAGTTGTGAGTACGATTTTATTTACACAATGTCACATTTTTCAAGTCATAATTGGTTAAGCTACAACCGATTTCTGGTTAACAAGATGGCCTGGGAGAGGCGCCACATGGACGGCTCCCGGGTTCGCGGCAACATACTTCGCAGCATGAGCCTGAACCGGGAGGTAGTTGTTGTATCCGTATCCGTACGCCTGGCCCAAACCGTATCCGTGTCCAAGACCGTATCCGCCATATAGACCCAGAGGGTTGACCGTCTTCAGAGAGCTGGCAACGTTGGCCTGGACGACAGTTGGGGCATGACCGAGTCCATATCCTCCGTACAGACCCAGCGGGTTGACGGTCTTCAGAGTGTTCACATTGGCCTGGACGACAGTGGGAGCGTACTTCGATCCGTAATATCCGAGAAGGCCGTTATTGTAGGCAGAGTAAGGAAGGGCGGCCGAGTACGGGTACGATAATCCATGATCCAGTTCCGAGGAGTATCCCAATCCACTCAAGGGAGAGTAGTGGCCAAGTCCATCGTAACCGTTCAGGCCATAGAGTCCCGAGTTGTAGGAGTATGGAAGGACTGTCTGGACGGCGGGAAGATACGATCCATTGGAGAGGGCGGCCAGAGCCAGGACAGCAATCGCGACAAATGCCTATACAGTAGTTTTAAAACGTGAGTCATTTAATCCAACCACTATATTTCTTTTTCGAACCTTACCTTCATGTTTCGAGTAGAGTGAACCGATTGATTGCTGTTGATCGCGGAAAGCTGCTAGTGAACTGTGATCGTTTGACCCGCGGATCGTCTGCTTTTATAACGGACCGTATGTGACACGTTTTGAGAGACCTTGGCGATAGAGTCTTCCTTTCGCTTCACACTTCCGTTAGCAGGTACTATAAAAGATGCGTTCATCAATCCGATCATCATCAGTTTGTATTCGTAGCTTCCATCGTCAAAGCATTGTTTTACATCTAGTTCAAAAATGAAGGTAAATATTTTTAAAAAGAAGTGATCGCTCAGTTTCTAATGATCCAATAATGATGTGTTTCAGCTCTTCGTCGCAATCATTGCCCTGGCTTTCGTCGCTGTCTCTCAGGCGTCCTACCTTCCATACAACGATGTCCTTTCCTACCAGGGATACAGTTCTGGACTGCCTCTTTCCAAGGTCGTCGCTGGTTGCTCCAGTAGTGGCCACGAAGGTCGTTGACAACAGCTACGCTCTGGGATATAACAACTATGGCCTGGGATACAACAAGCTGGTATCCCCAGTCGTCGCCAACCAGTACGGTTTGGGATACAACAAGCTGGTGGCTCCGGTGGTCGCCACCAAAGTCGTCGATGATGGACTGTTGAACTACGGAGGCTACGGACTGGGATACAACAAGTACCTGTCGTCTGCTCCAGTTGCCAAATACGTGTTGTAAAAATATTTTGTTCTAATAAACTGGCCCGAATTATGATGTATTGCTTCTAACCAAATACGTAATCGTTTCGAATCTCCTTTAGCTCTCTTATTTTCTTTGTCCGTTCATTCGTCGCGAGGTTTTTGGAAAGGCGTCCGAAGTGAATACGTTCGCTTGCGGTTTCTTCTTCCGTTGTCTTTTGTGTCTCATTCAAACGATGGTGTTTCCTCATTTAAAAATCGTTCGCTTCATTTGGGTTGATATAAAAAGGCTGCAAGGCTCGTGAATCAATCAGAATAAGAACGATCCTCCACTCGATCACACAACCATCAACCCCCAAAACGAATCCCAAACCGCAATCATGAAGGTAAGAAAGATTATTCCTGTTTAACAAGAGGAACATGTTCCAGGATAGGTTATTCAATTGAACTCTCTATTCCTGAACAGTGCATCGCAGCTGTAGTCATTGTTGCTCTGGTCGCCTCGGTGCAGGGTGGCGCTGTCTACCCCTCGGTCTACACCGTGCCGCAGGCTACTGTGGTCCAGCAGAACGTGGTGCCGAAGTACGTCACTGCCTACTCTGCCCCGGCCGTCACCTACGCCAGCCACGCCGTCGCCCCGGCCGTCTCGTACGCCAGCCATGTCTCTGCTCCGGTGTCCTATGTTGCCCCAGCCTCCTATGCTGCCCCGGTCGCTTATGCCGCCCCGGTCGCTTACGCCGCTCCGACCGCCTATGCCTATGAGCAGGCCCAGTACGTGCCACAGGTGTACGCCCCGGTCCAGAAGGAGGCCTCGTACGTCGCTGCCACCCGTGGAGCCGTCCATGTTGCTCCTCTGGCAGGACACGCCGTCAACCAGAAGTCCCTGAACGTTGAGGCTGATCCCGGAACGCTGTAAATTGTGATCTTCATGTAGCTTTCCTACTGATGTACATACTTTCTCAATAGAACTGATCGAGATGGATAGTCGAAGGAAAATATACAGGTTTTGGAAAAAATGAAAACAACCATGATTTAATTCAAAGTTAAACATTTCTTCACGTTAGCTTTGTTGATTAGAGAATCAATCTGAAATTAATATGTACAAGTTATTTAAATTAACTTTTTCATAATTTTGTGCGATCGAAGTGCTTTTGAACTTCTTTGAGCGTCGGGTAATAGGTTTGTCATGGTTTTAGAAGAATGATTATTGTTTTTGTGTCAGATAATTTTACTAGAAACACTATTTGTTCCTTATCCAGCTTAGAAAAGATAGCCCTATGATAGCAATAAACGGAAAGGCAAAAACAGGGATACGCTGTCGAGTCGGCTGATCGAAAAGATCGATGACCCTAGAGGTCGGCCTTTGGAGGTTGATAGAAAATAGGGCGTGTTTGGGTACAATAAGCTGATAAAGTGAAAACAAGTCGTAGTAAAAGTCTTATTCTTGAGTTTTGCTGCAAATAGTAGTCGAACAAAATTTCTTTTTAATACATACTTTTTACGCATGTTAGAACGAATTCATACAAATTGTTTCTGTATGTTTTTGAAACATACATAAAACAAAATAAGTATGAAAGAGATATTTAAAAGGGTACATAAAAATCCCAATATATGTGTTTTTTTTGTTTAATTTGATTGTGCTGATGCTTCTGATGCTCGATAGAGTTTGAATGATGTTTTAATTTTGTCATAACCATTTCGAAGTAAAGGCAGATGTTGATATAACATTTTTCAGATTCCATTTACATTGATTTGTTTGAAGTTGTGAGTACGATTTTATTTACACAATGTCACATTTTTCAAGACACAATGGATTAAGCCACAATCGATTTCTGGTTGACAAGATGGCCTGGCAGTGGCGCCACATGGACGGCTCCCGGGTTCGCGGCAACATACTTCGCAGCATGAGCCTGAACCGGGAGGTAGTTGTTGTATCCGTATCCGTATGCCTGGCCCAATCCGTATCCGTGTCCAAGACCGTATCCGCCATACAGACCCAGAGGGTTGACCGTCTTCAGGGAGCTGGCGACGTTGGCCTGGACGACAGTTGGGGCATGACCGAGTCCATATCCTCCGTACAGACCCAGCGGGTTGACGGTTTTCAGAGTGTTCACATTGGCCTGGACGACGGTGGGAGCGTACTTCGATCCGTAATATCCTAGAAGTCCGTTATTGTAGGCAGAGTAAGGAAGGGCGGCCGAGTACGGGTACGATAATCCATGATCCAGTTCCGAGGAGTATCCCAATCCACTCAAGGGAGAGTAGTGGCCAAGTCCATCGTAACCGTTCAAGCCATAGAGTCCCGTGTTGTAGGAGTACGGAAGGACTGTCTGGACGGCGGGAAGATACGATCCATTGGAGAGGGCGGCCAGAGCCAGAACAGCAATCGCGACAAATGCCTAAACAGTATTTTATAACATGACTATCATTTAACTCAAACACACATTTTCTTTTTCGAACCTTACCTTCATGTTTCGAGTAGAGTGAACCGATTGATTGCTGTTGATCGCGGAAAGCTGCTAGTGAACTGTGATCGTTTGACCCGCGGATCGTCTGCTTTTATACCGGACCGTATGTGACACGTTTTGAGAGTCCTTGGCGATAGAGTCTTCCTTTCGCTTCACACTTCCGTTAGCAGGTACTATAAAAGATGCGTTCATCAATCCGATCATCATCAGTTTGTATTCGTAGGTTCCATCGTCAAAGCATTGTTTTACATCTAGTTCAAAAATGAAGGTAAATATTTTTAAAAAGAAGTGATCGCTCAGTTTCTAATGATCCAATAATGATGTGTTTCAGCTCTTCGTCGCAATCATTGCCCTGGCTTTCGTCGCTGTCTCTCAGGCGTCCTACCTTCCATACAACGATGTCCTTTCCTACCAAGGATACGGTACTGGACTGCCTCTTTCCAAGGTCGTCGTCGATCAATCGTACGGTCTTCCAGCAGTAGTGGACAAGTACTCCTATCCATCGGTGTACGGATCTTACCCGGCAGTGAAGCAGGTCGTCAGATACCCATCAGTCGCCCCAGTCCTTACCACCAAGGTCGTTGACAACAGCTATGCCCTGGGATACAACAAGCTGGTTGCTCCAGTAGTGGCCACGAAGGTTGTTGATAACAGCTACGCCCTGGGATACAACAACTACGCTCTGGGACATAACAACTATGGCCTGGGATACAACAAGCTGGTGGCCACAGTCGTAGCCAACCAGTACGGTTTGGGATACAACAAGCTGGTGGCTCCGGTTGTCGCCACCAAAGTTGTCGATGATGGACTGTTGAACTACGGAGGCTACGGACTGGGATACAACAAATATCTTCCATCTACTCCCTTTGCCAAATACGTTCTTTAAATGTCAGCCGATCTAAAATTCCTACCACCACGCTTGTTTCATTTTCGTTATTCTCTACATGCTCCAAATGGATTGTCACAGCTTACTCATGTACGATTGTTAGGTTTGCTTTGTTCCTCTGTCCGTATATTCTTCATGTTTCTGCTGCTCAAGATTCGTTGTTGTACAAGTTTAGCCCGCCCGAATATTTCAAGCCGAATAAAAAAAGGTCTTTTAAGACACAATTAACCTTTGTGTTTATGGAATAATCCTGTTTTGGTAAGGGAGAGCGAGAATTTTCGGCGAAAGGAAGAATAGCTCGCCTGACACGTATAAAAGCTGTTCGGCACTAGCCGAACGATCAGAATCCGATCGATCTTTCACCAGGTTAGACGCCCTCGTTCAACGTAACCCAAAACCAGCAATCATGAAGGTAAGACGGCAGCCAGTTTTCTTCCGCGTGATACATGTGTTTCAAGCCGACGGATTGTGTTCTTGGTATCGGTTGTTTCTAACAGTGCATCGCAGCTGTAGTCATGGTCGCCCTGGCCGCCGTCGCCGAGTGTGCCGTTGTGCCGGTGGTTTACTCCGCTCCCGTCGAGAAGACCGTCGTCCAGCAGAACGTGGCCCCGAAGTACGTCTACACGGCCCCGACCGTCACCGCCTACGCCGTGCCTGAGACGACCTACGTGCAGCAGAAGTACGTTTCGGCCCCGGCCGCCGTCACATACGCCGCTCAGGCCACCGTTCCCGTCTACTCGGTGCCGGAAACGACCGTCGTGCAGCAGAACGTCGCCCCCAAATATGTCGCCGCCCCGGCCGCTGTCACCTACACGGCTCCCGTCGTGACGGCCTACTCCGTCCCGCAGAAGACGGTCGTCCAGCAGAACGTTGCCCCGACGAAGTACGTTGCCCAGGCCGTCAGCTACTCTGCCCCATCGGCTACAGTGACCACCTATGCCGCACCGGCCGTCTCCTATGCTGCCCCGGCCGTTTCCTATTCCGCTCCGGCTGTTTCCTACTCCGCCCCGGCCGTCTCTTACTCCGCTCCGGTGACCCGGTACGCCTCGGTTGCCCCCGTTGCCTACGCCGCCCCGACGGTGTACGCTTCCGACTCGGAAGTTGTTGAGACCGCCGCGTTCGCTGAGGACACCGTTGTTGCGGAACCAGTCGCCACGGCCGTCGTGGCCCAGAAGGAAGCTCGCTACGTGGCGGCCACCCCGGGTGCCGTCCATGAGGCCCCGCTGGCGGGACACAGCGTCAACCAGCAGTCGTTCAACGTTGAACCGGCGCCGGGAACTCAGTAAACGCCTGATTTCTGTTAGGCTCACATGGCCGTATTTTCTACTGACCAATACGTTACCCATGAAACGAAACGAGACACCTTCGATAGCTCTGGATTTTCGGAAAACAAATGACAAAACGAAACGTAAGAAAGCTGCCTTGCAATCGGTCCCTAACAACTTGAACATGTTATAAATGTGAATAAAATTTGCAATCATCCTAAACTTTGTGGATTTTTTCGTACCCAACCTTGAAGTGTGCAGAAAATCTTAGTCGGCCAAAAAATTAACGTCTTCAGAACGAGGGGTAATACAAACACTTGACTCCTTGTTTTAACATCTCTTTTTCTCGTACAATTTTAAAAGTTCTCGTATTCCACTTCACTTAGAGTATTCTGTAATCCCAAGAAAATTGGTTTCATCGCGTTCGAACAGTGACGCAAGCAAAGGTTAAATCAATAATAATTAATTTAGTCAGGTAGTTCAAAACAAGCCAATGTGGGAAGATCATGGCGTCGAACCCATTAACGGCTAAATTAATATCCGCAAATGTAAGAAAATAAATTGATTCAGAAATAAAACATATCGCTACAACTGCTACTACCATTGCATTACACAATGAAAAACCTGAGATGGTCAAATCGAGATCAGCTATAAATCAAGCTTACAAGAATGAAAAGAAAGTGCCAAATCTTTTTTTTTACATTTTAGTCCTTCAAAGGTGAAATAGACGTACCATGTAACACTAGCAATTCTTATAAATTCTGCCGTATAATACAGGCTTTGGGAGTCGAGAGCTAATAACAGCACTGATAATTAAATAACAATTTTTAAATTAAACTTGTCAGGCCTATATGGCGGGCTAGGGAAATTTAAAAATTAATAATAAACAAAGAAATATAAATATTCAAGTTGCTTCTTCAAGTTGCTTCTGTTATGGCCACAAGAGTTTTATTATATGTCTTTATCGCTTTCGAAACCAACACTTAATCCGATCCTGGTGCAGCATCCAGGTTCAGCTGCTGCTGGGAGAAGGCATGTCCGGGCAGAGGCGCCTCATGAATGGCACCCCGGTTGGCGGCCAGATAGCGAGCCTCCTTCTGGTACAGCAGGGCCGGTGCACTGTACGCCAGCGGGGCGGTATAGAGGAATGGACCAGCGCCATACGCCCAAGGAGCCGAGGCATAGGCTAACGGAGCAGGAGCACTGGCCAGCAACTTCGCAGACGGATTGCTCTGAATAAATGTCGTATGAGACGTTTGGAGGGCCAGTGGGGCCGAGTAGAGCAGCGGTGCAAGCCCTGCGTCAGCTCCGAACACGGCCAGCACCATCATGACTACAGCTGCGATGCACTGGTGGTAAAAGAAAATTAAACAAACAATTAAAGTGATCCTACGAAATACTACCGTTGTGATTTTGCTCAAACTTACCTTCATGATTGCGAACGAAGTTCAGTATTTCTCACAATGTGTTCGGAAGGATTGCCACTTGAGTTCTACCTTCGACAATCCCCGGTATAACCGTATTTATACCCTTCGGTCATACTATTAAAACTTTACTCCACATTTTCCTGGTGGGAAAAAAGAGGAACTGTTCCGTTTAATCCAGTTCACAATTTTATTACAAATAGCACAAGTAACTTATAGTTTTACAAAAGGTGGCTCAAAACAGCTCGTTGTAAACCAGTTCTTGACGCGATCGCGATTGCCGGGCACTGACCCGCGCAAATTGTGCATTGTTGTTCTGGTTCTGCGCGTAACTGCCGTGCGTTCGCGTACGCAACGAGAAAATGTATCGCTTACCGATCGGGCCACTTGATCTACTTGTTTTGCAGCGTCGCCTGTTGTCTTTTTATGTCTCCCTTACCCATTTTTATATGCTGTCCAACTCGTCCGGGCGCTTTTCATTTTTTATGCTGTCGCTTTTATCTGATTCCCAAGGAGAAGGTTCCTTAAGAAGAGTCTTTTTTACGCTTTTGTTTATTTATAATGCAGTCACACCGGCTTGCGGGCACGGGTTGATGAGTATAAAAGGCATCCCGTTGCAATGCAGAAACAACAGATCTTGTCTGAGTGTTCAATCGAACGTTTCTTTTCCAACCATCTTAGCAAAACCTCAATAAGCAATCATGAAGGTTAGTATTAAAGAACTTTCTTCACACAAAGTATAAGTATATATATATATATATATATATGGCGTTTGCTTTAATTACATCAATTCTTTGTCTTTTCTAGTGCATCGCAGCTGTAGTCATGATGGCGCTGGCCGTTTTCGGAGCTGAAGCCGGGCTTGCACCGCTGCTGTACACCGCCCCACTAGCCCTGCAGGCACCGCACACGACGGTGGTGCAGAGTAATTCGGAGGCCAAATTCATCGCCCCAGCAGCCCCAGCCCTAACCTACGCCCCGGCTCCTTTGACGTATGCGGCCGCCCCGTTTTACTATACTGCCCCGCTGGCGTACAGCGCACCGGCCTTGGTCTACCAGAAGGAGGCTCGCTACCTGGCCGCCAACCGGGGAGTGATCCATGAGGCACCTCTGCCCGGACATGCCTTCTCCCAACAGCAGCTGAACCTGGATGCTGCACCAGGTTCGGAGTAAAGGTCGGCATTGTAAGGCCTGGACACAAATAAACATTTCCAAATTTTTGGCATCAACTACGTTGTTGCTTATGACCCTGTTTTTAAGTGAAAGAAATTCACGACGTTACAAGAACAAGTTTAAAATTATGAATTATCATGTATATTGATAATTGAAGAGCAGAATTGTTCAAGATTGACAATCAAAGAGAAACGATTCCCCGAAAAAATAGAGACACTTCTCAAATTGGTAATTGGTCATTTTATTGGTTGAATGATTTTTTGTTTTGTGAATAATAACTATGAAACTTATATAATGATCAGTTTAAAATTTAAAGCTTTAGAACATGTATTTTTGAATAGGCCGTTCTTGTACGATGAAAGTATCAGCAATAAGCTCATCACTAAAAGTAGAAAATATAGAAAAACTGGAGAAAACAAGACCAGAAGTATTGCTTTTAGTGACCGTAGGTGATGTCCCCAACGGAACAAGATCTTATCGAAACGGAAAACCATGTCTAACATGTTTACCACCAAACGATTCTTGTTACGAAACGATGGACGATGAACTCGGTACAAACTGCACAGTTCATGGACATTTAGAAGAACATGCTGGACATAATGGGCTCCTTTCCGGAAATTGAAATATGCTTCCCCAAACTTAATGAAGCGTCGTATCGTATAAATACTCCCAGCGCACAATTGACGGGGCATCAGTTTGTGTTTGACTTTCCGTCTAGCAAAAAGCATAAGCCAAGAAACAAGATCGTCTCAACAATGAAGGTAACGCACTATCTACTTAGGTTATCAACTTTTTAAGTGAAATTTTACTACTTCTGTCACCAGGTTCTATCAGCACTTGTTGCGTTCGCATTGCTTGCTACCGCCTATGCCAGCCCGAGCCCCTTCTTCCACAAACACTCTCATGGACAGCGATACGTTTACTACCCGGTCACGGTCCAGAGGTACGTGCACGTGCCGGAAGTGCACGTCCAGAAGGTGGTCTACCCTGCACCGGTGTACGTCGCTCCCGTTGAGCACGTTGTGACCCGTTCCGATGCCGTGCGCACCGTCGTCGGTGGATCGGTTAATGTCGCCGCCAACCCAGGAGCCGTTCACGTCACAAAGACTAACCCAACAGTCGTAACGGTGGCTTAGATTTTATTCAACATATGGCACGGAAAATCTTCACAAAACTTACAATAAAATAACTAGGCTTTCTGCATGCACTGAACGTGATCGATCCACAACGCCCGCTGATCGGCATCAGCCGGACCCCAGTCTTGAGGTTTCAGCTGCTCCCTTACGCGCTTTAGAAGGGAGGAGAAAAAGATAGACAAATTAATTCAAAATCAGACCTTTTTGTCATCCCAATTGCCCAACATACCCTTAGTAACGATCCCTCTGCAAATGCCAGCTTGAAAACGATATATGCAGGAATACAAAACATTGACAGAAAGCTGCTAGCCCATCCGAGTTTTATAGCCCAGCGGGGATAGATTCCACCAGTCCCATAAGATACCTCTGTATTGTAAGCGATCGTGGTGAAGAAAATAAACTGAAAACAAAAAGCAACAAAACATATTGGCTCTTTTCAATAAAAGAATGTAAAGTTCAAAGTCAAATGAATTGGACTTACAGTCAACACGACCGGTGTGACAAACTTCCACGCAACGATCCAGTACTGCTCGACCTTCCGGTCGATCATAAATTGCACGTCACGGACAAAGTTGCCACAGCCGTAGATCCACGCCACAGCGATGACCTCCACGATGCAAACCAGTATCACCGAAATCGAGGCCGAGTACCAGTCCAGCAGCTGTATCAGATACATTCCACCCTGGCCACCGGAAAGAAAAGAAGGGATGGTTTAGTTTCGGAGGGTTCTCGTCGCCCACTCTTCGGCACGTCCTCGTTACCCTTGTGACGCAAGATATCGAGAGCAGAAAGAGCAGCCCACAAGTGCTGGCGGTGATGAGCAATTTCTTGGCACGCAGCGACGGAAATACATCCAGAACCGAGGATATAATGGCCTCGATTTGCACGAACTGGAACGTGAGAACGCTTTTAGTTTCACTGTAGGGCATTAAGTGGTAGATCCGTCTCGCTACTCACCATACTATCTATTCCCAGCAGAAACAGCATGCTAAAGAATAGGCAAGCCCACAAGGGAGCCAGGGGAAGCATACTGATCGCCTCCGGGTAGGTGATGAAAGCTAACCCAGGTCCACCGGTTGCAGCTCTAGCCACCGGAAGACCAGTTTGATCTTTGCAAAGAAGGAAGGAATGAAGAAGAACGAAACTGAACACAAAGCCGACCCATCACAAACGATCGTTTGGTGAATTCGGTGAGTTTAGTGATTTATACTTACGCGAGAAAAAGCCCAGTACGGAAAACACGACGAACCCGGCCAAAATGCTCGTCCCGCAGTTGACGATCGGGATGAAGATCGAATCGAGTTTGCCGTTGTTCTTGAACTGGTTGTAGCTGGCCATGTTTACGATCCCGCCCCAACCGGGTCCGAGTGAGAAGAAAATTTGTACGGCCGCGTCCGCCCACACCTTCAGATTGAGCAGTTGATCCCACTGCGGTACGATGTAGAACCGAATGCCCTCGAGCGCGCCGGGCAGCGTCACGCCCCGTACGAGCAGTACCGCGAGGATGACAAACGGAAAGGTGGCCGTAAAGTAGACCACCTTGCCGACCGACTCGACACCCTTAGCGATGCAGCAGAAGATGACGAGCCATGCGAGCACATTGCATACGAACAGGGGCCACACGATACCTCCCGGGTGCTCGATACCGTCCGAAATCTGGAGGATTTCATTGCTGAAAGCATAAATCATCGGTCACAAAATCACCTAGAAACTAGTGAGATGTGGATTAGCATACTGGAAGAACTCATCAGCCGGTGTACGGAAGTGACCCATTGTGCTGTTGTTGAGAAACATGTCCCTGTGCTGACCGTCGCGCAACTCCAAGCACCGATCGGTGTTCCACGCGTTCCGGCAGTTCTCCCACGGCAGGTGCGTCTGTAGCGATCGCCACAGAAACAGGATCGGGTACGATATGATGACATTGTAGTACGCCGTGCAGATGAAGTTGATCACGATGATCGCGACACCGGCACCCTTGAACAATGGTGCGATCTTGAACACCGTCACACACCCGGTTCCACTGAACTGACCGAGGCACACCTCAAGGAAGAACAGCGGTATCCCGCACAGCACCAACATCAGCAGGTAGGGCACCAGGAAGGCACCACCACCGTTGCGATAGCAGAGATACGGGAAGCGCCACACGTTACCCAACCCGATCGCGTATCCCATGCACGACAGGATGAATTCGGTTTTCGAAGCCCAATGGCCACGGGCTTCCTTCGCCGGTGTCGACATGGCGATAATCTAGGTGTAGAACTTTATCGGCCTGGGTCCGCTTAATAACTAACGAACGCGCCCGAGGTGTTCTCGGCAGCATCGTTTGTTTCTATTCTCATCATACCGGGCGCATCTCAATCAACGCTGATCATCTTCAATTGACTAATAGCCACAAACACTCAACATATTCGCCGTGACTCGCCGAAGATCATCACTAGCTTTGGCGCTGGGAAGTGGGTGATTTTGCGAGGATTATGCCATCTCGAACTAGAGAAACCGTTTTTGCTGGCTACAATGCAACCTGAATCTATTTTCACTCGATGCTGTAACGCCGGTAGTCCTAACGCATTGCGCCACATACATTGTCACTCTTCCTTCAGACATTTTCGCACTGAAAATAGTCAACACCCTCGGTCTGAATCGAACACCGTAACCGGAAAAGATCAATCAATAATTTGGTGCAGCAAATTGCACCAGTTTCGGTTGACCAAACGATAGCAGCCATAGCACCGGCGCGAATGCGCGTGACTTCTGCACTGATTATTTATACTCGTCCGATTCGAAACGGGTGAACCCCAGCCGGTAGCGTTACGAAGCGGCGTATTAACCCCGTGGGGCCAACACAGACCCATTACCATTCACACTCATTAATACTTTCAAGGTTAGGAACATCGTGCGATCAATGTCGTGCTAACTCAAAGCACAAGCTTTTACAAATCGAAACCCCTGCAAGAAATCATAGATAAGGATGTTCCAGATAATAAAACCGACGAGAATAGTTGGAAAGCTCTAGATGAGTGTACTTCTTGATCCTATCACTCTTTCCGGGGGTTTTGTGAAAAGTAATTAGAAAAGGGAAAATCATCTCCCTGTGTGTTTGTTCGCTAAACAGCTGCAGCCCTATAGCTTTAACCATAGTTTGGTATTTGACCTGTTTCTATCCATTGGCCTATTTCTTGTCAATGCTATTTATTGCATATTAATTAATGCGGACTGGGGGAAAATTTGCACAATTACCCACGGCTCGTCGTTCGTTATGTGAGCGAGTGTGACCCCAATAGGACAGAATATAAAACCTAGCTTACGCCCTGCAGAGTGCATCAGTGCATTGGAAAGAAGCAACAAGTTCGCAACCAACTGCATACAGACGAAAGTAGCCATGCATCCAAGCAAGCCTTCTCCAGCTGTGAACACTCCGATCACCTCGGAGGAGTCGATCGTAATCAGTGGTATCGCGGGAAAGTATCCTCGCTCGGACAGTGTGGCCCATTTCGCGGATAATTTGTATAACAAGGTAGGAAAATGTGTTACATCGGGTGCAGGATCCTGATTATTTCGCCGGTGTTTATATGGATACAACAGGTGGATTTGGTCGACGACAAGGAGGATCGCTGGAGACATCTGTACGCCGGAATCCCGAAGCGGCTTGGGAAGATCAACAACTTGGGCAAGTTCGATGCGGAGTTCTTCAGCAGTGGCTTCCAGGAAACGCATACCATGGATCCGCAGCAGCGCCTACTGTTGGAAAACTGTTACGAGGCTGTGCTGGATGCTGGGCTGCATCCAGACGACATCCGTGGGTCCCGCACGGGTGTATTCGTCGGTGTGTCTATCGCTGAGACGGAAATCTACTGGACGTACAAGAAAACGAAATCTCCGTATAACAAGTCGATTTTGGGGTAAGCAATTGCTTGAATTTGTGCACTCAGCTACTACAGCGTTCTCATCTTCATCTCATCAAGGTCTGCGAGAAGCATGTTGGCATCGAAGATAGCCTACGCTCTTGATCTTAAAGGACCGAACATGGCGGTGGATACCGCATGCAGCAGCTCGATGTACGCCCTCGATTGGGCCTGTAAGTCGATTCGGCAGGGTCAATGTGATGCTGCCCTCGTGGCCGGAACCAATCTGACACTCCATCCGTACATCACGCTGCAGTTTGCGCTGCTGGGAGTGTTGGCCGCTGATGGATTCTGTAGGCCGTTCGATAAGAATGCCTCGGGGTACTCGCGCTCTGAGGCGAATGCGGTTATTCTGCTCCAGAAGGCCAAGGACTCGAAGCGTATCTATGCGCACGTTGTCAACACGAAAACCAACTGCGACGGATACAAGCTCGAGGGCATTACGTTCCCTTCAAATAAGATCCAGAAGCAACTACTGGATGAGCTGTATTCGGAGGTGCCTTATGACCCTAAGGACGTCAGCTACGTGGAGGCTCACAGCACTGGAACGGTCGTGGGTGATCCGGAGGAATGCGACGCAATCGACAAGGTGTTCTGCCCTGGGAGGACGGAACCGCTTCTCGTTGGGTCGGTGAAATCGAACATTGGCCACTCGGAAGCAGCCGCTGGCATTTGCTCCGTAACGAAGTGCATCATTGCGATGCACAACAGGCTGATTCCGCCGAACATTAACTACACCGAACCCCGCACGGATGTGCCATCGTTGCTGAACGGAAATCTAAAGGTGGTAGATAATGTCATCCCTCTCGGAGGGCCTCTGGTAGCGGTCAATTCGTTTGGATTCGGTGGCGCGAACGCGCACGCCCTTCTGCACAACTGCACCAAGGAAAAAGTTAACGGTGGCTACCCGATCGATGGTCTCCCCCGGTTGGTCGTCTGGAGTGGTCGAACACCGGAAGCTGTCGACCATTTCCTGAAAAGCTTCATCGGCCAACGCTACGATGCTGAATTCTGCGCCTTAGCGCACAACATCCAACGAAAGGGAATTCCACGGATGAACACCAAAAGTTACGCCATTTTCGGTGGTCGTGATGATGGTACGGCCGAACTTCTTCGTAAGGCAGTACCGTTTAGCATCCCGAAAAAGTACACCGTTCCTACGTTGACCCTCATTTTTGGACACATCGATAGGAACTGGGAGTGTACGGCGAGTGCGTTTGAAAAATTTCCCACATTTTCCAGCTGCGTCACTGAGTGTCTGAAGGCAATTCGGGAGTGTGGTTTCGATGCATTCGATCAAAGCAAACAGACGAATGATCCGATTCAGCAAATCCTGTGGACGTTCATTACCCAGATAGGTGTGTACCGGATGCTGAAGGAGATGGGCATACCTATCGCCCAGTATGGAGGATACTCGGTGGGACAAATAACTTGCGCTTACATCGACAACGCACTCTCGCTGCACGATGCCATGCGAGTCGCCTATGCCCAGGGATATATCATGCGCGCGCATCAGGTAGAGCACAACGTCGACTATGGTAACGTTTCGAGCAACACACTGCTCAACTCCAAGCTAGCTAAGGTACTGAAACCGCTGCGGGTGCGTGAACCAACATCCAGATGGATTAATGCAAGCCAACTTCAATCATTCGGGATTTACGATCGTACGATGGAGACGAAGCTGTACGAAACAATAACCGCTAGTGAGTTTACCATACTTGAGCCCCTGAAGGGAAGCTTCACCAAACCAATCGAAGCGATCAACAGTTTCCTTGCATCACTTGGCGAGTAAGTAAATGATTCTTTTTTTTTGTGTTCGTATGAACTCGGTCCGCTAACACCATCACTTTTTTACTATTCAGAGCCTTTATTCAGGGTCATCACTTCAATCTGCTTAAGCTCTACCCATCGATTCAGTTCCCTGTATCGCAAGGCACCTCGATGATATCACCAAACCTTCGATGGGATCATAATGCTGATTGGCACGTAACCAACTTCAGAACAACACGCATGGTTGACCAGAGCACGACCGAGTACACCATAACGCTCTCCGAGCAGGACTACATGGCCGGTCATTGTATCGACGGAAGGATCCTCATACCAGCGACGGGATACCTGTTTTACGTGTGGGACTCTTTCTCCGGGAAAATGGGCATCATTCCAGAGGAGATGCCGGTCGAGTTTAGTGACATCGAATTTCTACGAGCGACGACACTCACCGCAGACCAGGCAGTAACCCTGACAATCGATTTGAACGATGTCACGGGTTTCTTTGAGGTCCGGGAAGGTACCGCCCTGGTGGTAACGGGACGCATCCAGGTCCTTAGGGATTATACCCCGCAGGTGATCGAACGACGCATAACGGACGCAACAATTTTACCGTCGAAAGATTTCTACAAGGAGCTTCGTCTGCGAGGATACCACTACGGAGGCTTCTTCCGTTCGGTTGTTGAGGCGGCTTGCGATGGTTCCTATGCTAAGATCGAATGGAAGTACAACTGGACTGCACTACTGGACTGCATGTTGCAAGTAGCGATCATCGCGATGGATTCTCGCTCATTAGCCATTCCGACCCGTATCGATTCGTTGAAAATCGATCCTATTCAGCACAAGGCCGCAGATCAGAGCAATGAAAACGAGGTGCCAAAATACGTTACTTCGTTTGATCGCGAGCTGAACTTACTCCAATGTGGAGCTATCGAGATTCGAGGACTCAACGCAAGTACCATCGCTCGTCGTCTTCCGCCCGGTGTGCCTGTCCTGGAAAGCTACCGTTTCCTGCCGTACTATCCTCAACAAGTACTACAACCGGCGGATGTGGCATCGATCATCGTACAAACGATTCTCGAGAATCAAGCTACGATCTTTTTCAATGTCACCGAAATTCATTCCCCAACAAGAGCTCCCATCATTTCGCTCTTTGGTGATGCAATCGGCGATCTTCCGCTTGTGAAAGCACATCTTACACTGATCTCCAATGATAAGCCTGAGCCCATACCAAACGTGATTGTCTCCGAGGACAAACTCATGAAACAACGTAACGTGTTGTTGCTCATTTGTGAGAACCTATTCACCGACGATGAGTTTATCTCCGATGCCATCAACTGTCTGTCTGATCAAGGATTTATTCTCCTGCGGGAGTCACAAGGCTATACCCTCACAGAAGGCCATCGTCGGCTCCAACTGGTAAGCACGTTCTCCGTTGAGAATGAAAAGTTCCTTCTCTACCAGCAGAAGAAGTCTTCCTTGAGTTCAACTGTAGATGCTCACGTCATCAAGATATCCAGTAACGATTCTACCCTTTCTTGGTTATTGGAACTTAAAAATGAAGTCAAAACAAAGCCAGTCATTCTGTATGCACAAAACGATCCAACCTCAGGCATTATTGGATTGGTCAACTGCATCCGGAAGGAGCCCAACATTCAAAACGTCACCTGTTTCTTCATCGATGATTCGTCTGCACCACCTTTCGATCCCACGCATCCATTCTACAAGGACCAAGTGGAGTTGGGACTTGCTATTAATGTGTATCGTAATGGCCAATGGGGTCTCTATCGCCACTTCAAGTTGCACGAACAACGGTATAACGAATCTGTGACGAAACATTGCTACGCGAATTGTATCAAACCAGGAGATCTTTCCTCTTTCACCTGGATGGAAGGGCCACTAACCGAGCGGCCACCAACAAATCCTATCATCAAAGTAGTGTACAGCTCCTTGAACTTTAAGGATGTTATGCTCGCTACCGGTCGTTTGACGGTGGAAACATTCTGTACCGATCGGTTGGCTCTAGAATGTGTGCTTGGGTTGGAATTCTCCGGTGTTACAGCCACCGGGAAACGAGTCATGGGCATTGTGCCTGCCGGTTCGATGGCTACAGTCATTGAAGCCGATCCGCTCTTTCTTCTTGATGTACCGGATGAGTACACCTTGGAGCAAGCGGCCTCCATACCCACCGTATACGCCACCGTCTACGGTGCATTTTTTGTCTGTGCAGACATTCGAAAAGGCAAATCCATTCTCATCCATGCCGGAACAGGGGGTATCGGTCTCGCGGCCATTCGAGTGGCCCTAGCTTACGGTCTAGAAGTATTTACAACCGTAAGCACTAAAGAGAAACGAGAGTTCCTGTTGAGCTATTTCCCCGACCTGAATTCGAACAACATTGGAAACTCCAGAGATACCACCTTCGAGAGACTCGTCAAAGAACGTACAAACGGCCGAGGTGTTGACTTCGTACTCAACTCACTGTCCGAGGAGAAACTCCAGTCATCCATACGCTGCCTTGCCAAGGGTGGACACTTTCTGGAGATAGGAAAATACGACATGATGAAGGATTCCAAGCTTGCAATGTCTCTGTTCCAGAAAGGCCTTTCATTCACGGCCGTCCTCTTGGATCTTATGTTCGTAGACCGTCGGGATCTCATGAAGGAAGTATACAAAACGCTTACCGTCGATATGGCGAAAGGCATCATTAAACCGCTTCCTACGACCGTCTTCCAAGCGCATGAGATCGAGCAAGCTTTCCGTTACTTAGCAACCGCTAAGCACATTGGTAAAGTAGTGCTCAAGATCCGAGACAACGAAGATGATGTCGCCTCGGTTCCTATCTCGTACCTTCCACGAGTCTACTGCAGTCCCGAGCAAAGCATGGTCATAGCTGGAGGTTTGGGTGGATTCGGCCTCGAGCTAGCCGATTGGCTGATTATTCGTGGTTGCCGGAAGGTGCTCCTCAGCTCTAGCAGAGGTATCACAAAGCCTTATCAACAATACCGTATCAAGTAAGTTCTAGTGAAGTAACCCACTAATACATAACACATTATTACAAGCCATTCATTTTTCACAGCATGTGGAAGAGTTACGGAGTCCAGGTGCGCATTTCTACGGAGGATATTTCCACCGAAAACGGTTGCCGTCGACTGTTGCTACAAGCCAATGAGATGGGACCCGTGGCCGGAATCTTCAATCTGGCCGTCCAACTCAGAGACGCCATCATGGAAAACCAATCAATGGATAAGTTCGCCGAATGTCTTGCTCCAAAAGCCACCGCTACCCAACATTTCGATGTAATAAGCCAGGAGCTTTGTCCCATGCTGAAATATTTTGTCGTTTTCTCCAGCGTATCATGTGGCAGAGGCAATGCCGGCCAATCCAACTATGGTATGGCTAACTCCGTTATGGAGCGTATCATAGAACGTCGAACTTCCGAAGGATTACCGGGCAAGGCCATTCAATGGGGAGCCATCGGAGAGGTTGGTATCGTTGCGGACATGCAGGAGGATAAACTCGACATGGAGATCGGAGGTACGCTGCAACAAAGACTTACCTCCTGTATCCAGGTGCTTGATCAGTTGCTTACGACGGACGATCCTATCGTGTCCAGCATGGTCGTGGCTGAAAAGCGCAGCTCCAGTGGTGGTGCTAAGAACATTGTCGAAGCCGTCATGAACATCATGAACATTCGCGACATGAAATCCGTGTCCATTGAGAGTACTCTCGCCGACATCGGCATGGATTCACTTATGGCCGTCGAGATTAGACAAGTGCTGGAGCGTGATTTTGACATTCTTTTAACCCCCCAAGATCTTCGCACTCTCACTTTCTCCAAGCTGCAAAAGCTGGCCGACGCCAAGGCAGAAAACGAGGCGGCCGAAGTTGTCAACAACCAGCTCCAGCTGGAAGACTTGTTGGCCAGCTTCGGTGACGAAGCCGATAGCCACCATACCGTGCTGCGACTGCCTTCAAAGTCAGACGATCTCCAGTATGAGCGGGCCGTTCTTATCATCCCTGGCATTGAGAGTGTTTGCAGCCCACCGTGGCTGAAGATTGCTTCCGATATCAATGCCCCAACTTTCATGTTACAATCCTTTGCCAACTCTGCCGATGAACAAACGGTTCCTGGCATCGTAGACTCCGTGTTTGATGAAATGTTCCAAACTGTCTTTGCGAAATGCGAACAGTTTCTGGTCATCGGATACTCGTTCGGATCCCTACTGGCCCTGGATATCGTAAAGCGCCTGGAAGCTCGGTCCCTGCGAGGGAAGCTAATGCTTATCGATGGCTCTCCACTGTACCTGCAGCGTTTGGCCAGTAATCACCTTTCGGGCATTGACGATGAACATTTGCAAACGACCGTTCTGACATTGGTGCTCTCGTTTGCTCTCCCCACCGTTACCACTGACGTTATCAAAATAATCATGGATGGAGCCACGTACGAAGATCGCGTTAATAAAATGCTGGAGATGGGTCGCGACGCAAATCCGTTCTCGGAAGACTATATCCGCAAGATGATGCGCGTGCTGTTCTACCGGATGAAGGCCGCCATGAACATGAGTACCGAAGTGAAGGAAAAACTATCGTCCCCACTGGTACTGGTGCGCTCAGGGATGATAACCGACATTGAAGAAGATTATGGGCTGAGCGAGTTCACTAAATCCTCGTTTATTCTAAAAGTGATCGATGGTACTCATCAAACCATGCTGGCCAACTCGGAGCTGATTGAAATCATCAATAAGGATACACTTTAACTGAAGCGATCTGGGTTATTGTTATCTATTGGCTATTGGCTAATTTCTTTAATGATATTTAACTGTTTATGAGAACTTTTTTTTCTATGATATAACAAATAAATTAATCGATCAACCTAAGGTCTACAACTCTAGCTTTGCATAGAAAGAAACAATGAAGGGGGCAATTGATAAGAAAGTGTACGAATCAGCTTCACCTCGTTGACATCAACATTTAAATTGTTTGGGTAGTAATTGATTCACTACCGAATTCAATAAATTGATTCATTAGCATCCTACAAAGTTCAATGGCACACAGTGTAATTTGTAACGGTTCAATGCTCTACCCTTCCAGGCCACACCAGGTCAGTCAGTCAATCGTTCGTTCGTTAGTATGCATTTTGTGCTTTCGTCCAGACGACGCAGACAGTATATATTCCTACTCTTGGGCACCGTTTGGTCACCAGTTTGTAAACGATCACCATGAAGACCCATATGTTGCCTGTTGCTCCGATTGAGTCTGAAAACTCGATCGTCATTTCGGGTATATCGGGTAAATACCCGCGCTCGAACAGCGTGGAAGAGTTTGCGCAAAACCTGTATGCAAAGGTAAGTTCCAGCAGGATCTCATTAGAGGGAGAAAATTTCAAAGAAACACAGCTAACTCTCCACCGCTCAGGTTGATCTCGTAGATGATGAGGAGGATCGCTGGGACCATAGCCACCCGGACATACCGAAGCGACTGGGCAAGTTGAAAAACTTGGGAAAATTCGATGCGGACTACTTCGGTTGCACCCTCAAGGAGGCACATACGATGGATCCGCAACAACGTCTCCTGCTGGAACACTGCCATGAAGCGATTCTAGATGCCGGCTTGCATTTGGATGATCTGCGCGGTTCCCGGACGGGCGTATTTGTTGGTGTCGCAATCTCCGAGACCGAGACCTACTGGACGTACAAGAAAGTTCGTTTTCCCTACAAAAAAGTCATGCTCGGGTTAGTGCCATAGCATTTGAGAGAGTACATTGCTGGATTGATTTTTATAAACGGTTCAAATTTGCAGCTTTTCTAGAAGCATGATCGCCCTCAAGATAGCTTACGCACTGGACCTGAAAGGACCTGTCCTCGCACTGGATACGGCGTGCAGCAGCTCGATGTACGCCCTCGATCGAGCCTGTAAGTCGATTCGGCAGGGTGAATGTGATGCTGCCCTCGTGGCCGGAACCAATCTGACACTTCATCCGTACATCACACTGCAGTTTGCGCTGCTGGGAGTGTTGGCCGCTGATGGATTCTGTAGGCCGTTCGATAAGAACGCCTCGGGGTACTCGCGCTCTGAGGCGAACGCGGTTATTCTGCTCCAGAAGGCCAAGGACTCGAAGCGTATCTATGCGCACGTTGTCAACACGAAAACCAACTGCGACGGATACAAGCTCGAGGGCATTACGTTCCCTTCAAATAAGATCCAGAAGCAACTACTGGATGAGCTGTATTCGGAGGTGCCTTATGACCCTAAGGACGTCAGCTACGTGGAGGCTCACAGCACTGGAACGGTCGTGGGTGATCCGGAGGAATGCGACGCAATCGACAAGGTGTTCTGCACCGGAAGGACCGGACCACTGTTGGTTGGGTCGGTGAAATCGAACATTGGCCACTCGGAAGCAGCCGCTGGCATTTGCTCCGTAACGAAGTGCGTCATTGCGATGCACAACTGGCTGATTCCGCCGAACATTAACTACACCGAACCCCGCACCGATGTACCATCGTTGCTGAACGGGAATCTAAAGGTGGTGGACAATCCAACTCCCCTCGGAGGGCCTCTGGTAGCGGTCAACTCGTTCGGTTTCGGTGGAGCAAACTGCCACGCTCTGCTACACGCTAGCACGAAACGGAAAGCGCCTATCAACATTCCCTCGGATGACCTTCCTCGTTTGGTTGTGTGGAGTGGACGTACTGTAGACGCGGTTGACTACTTCTTGGATGGTCTTGGCAGACAGAAATTTAACACCGAGCTGTACGCCTTAACGCACAATATCCAACGGAAGGCACTGGCCAAAATGACCGCCCGTGGCTACGCCATCTTTGCAGCCGGTAACAATGGCAGCACGGTGTCCCTACAGAAGAACGTAGCGAAGGCCAAAAAATCGGTTCCCAAATTTACGCTGGTTTTTGGCCAAATGGATTACGACTGGCAGGTGACGGTGCGTGCCTTTGAACAGTTTCCTCAGTTCAAAGCGACGTACGAGCAGTGCAAGCACCTGCTAAAGGCACCAGAGTACGCAGGCATCTTTAGCACAGGCTTCCAGTCGAACACGTTGCATCGTGCCGTTTGGACACTGGTAATCCAAATTTCCATCTACAACGTACTGAAAGCTATCGGCCTGAAAGTGGATCATTACGGTGGATACTCGATCGGTCAGATTACCTGTGCCTACATCGATGGGGTGATAACGCTTCCCGATGCCATACGCATTGCGTTCACCCACGGCGCACTGCTCGTCTCATACAACAATCCGGAAACATTCAACTATCGGGAAATCATCATGGATAAAACGTTGAACACCAAACTGGCGACCGTTTTGCAGTCGTTTCCGATGGCAAAACCCAGTGAACGGTGGATCAACGCAACCTCTGTGCTGTCGTTCAGAATCTACGACCCAAAGTGCTCGAATCAGCTGTTCAACAGCATCGAGAGTGATGCGATCGTACTGCAACCTCTGCCATCGATCCAATCTACCGATAATATTCTTAAAAGTTTCCTAGGAACTATAGGCCGGTACGTATGAGAGTCGTTCAGAATGGGTCTCATTCATTTATCCATTTCCTTTCTTTTCTGTAGCGCTTTCATCAACGGACAACACTGCAACCTACTACACCTATACCCCACGGTGACTTTCCCCGTTTCACTAGAAACACCGATGATCTCTTCGTTGATCCGCTGGGATCACTCGCGCGATTGGCATGTTAGCATCTTCCGCACGAACCGAATGGTCCACCAAGGGAACAATCTTCATACCGTTTCACTTGCTGAGCAAGACTACATAGCCGGCCACTGTATCGACGGAAGGATTTTGATTCCGGCCACGCAATACCTCGCCCTTGTCTGGGACTCTCTCGCCAGCAAGACTGGTAGCATAATAAACGAGGTGCCCGTGAAGTTCTTAGAGGTAGAATTTCTACGCGCGACTACTTTAACCACCGGCCAGGCGGTGTCACTGAGCGTGAAAATCCAAGAAGCAAGTGGGTACTTTGAGGTGATTGAAGGTTCGGTAATTGTTGTGAAAGGATACATCCAACCACTCGAGAAACATGAGCCGAAGCCCATCGAACGTAAGAATACACAAGCAGTGATTCTTTCTACGAAGGACTTTTACAAAGAACTTCGGCTTCGTGGATACCATTATGGCGGTGTGTTCAAATCCATCATCGAATCAACAAGCGATGGTTCCTATGCTAAGATCGAGTGGAAGGACAATTGGACTGCACTGTTGGACTGCATGTTGCAGGTGGCGATCATTTCTTTCGATACTCGATCGTTGATGATTCCCACTCGTATCGATTGCATCAAAATTAATCCATTGCAGCAGAAAACATCACAGCAACATACTGATGAGGGAGTACCTTACTACAGCGTTTACTTTGACCGCGATCTGAACTTACTCCAATGTGGAGCTATCGAGATTCGAGGACTCAACGCAAGTACCATCGCTCGTCGACTTCCGCCCGGTGTGCCTGTCCTGGAAAGCTATCGTTTCCTGCCGTACTATCCACAACAAGTACTACAACCGGCGGATGTGGCATCGATCATCGTACAAACGATTCTCGAGAATCAAGCTACGATCTTTTTCAATGTCACCGAAATTCATTCTCCAACAAGAGCTCCCATCATTTCGCTCTTTGGTGATGCAATCGGTGATCTTCCGCTTGTGAAAGCACATCTTACACTGATCTCCAGTGATAAGCCTGAGCCCATACCAAACGTGATCATCTCCGAGGACAAACTCATGAAACAACGTAACGTGTTGCTGCTCATTTGTGAGAACCTATTCACCGACGATGAGTTTATCTCCGATGCCATCAACTGTCTGTCTGATCAAGGATTTATTCTCCTGCGGGAGTCACAAGACTATACCCTCACAGAAGGCCATCGTCGGCTCCAACTGGTAAGCACGTTCTCCGTTGAAGATGAAAAGTTCCTTCTCTACCAGCAGAAGAAGTCTTCCTTGAGTTCAACCGTAGATGCTCACGTCATCAAGGTATCCAGCAACGATTCTACTCTTTCTTGGTTATTGGAACTTAAAGATGAAGTTAAAACCAAACCTATCATTCTGTACGCACAAAACGATCCAACCTCAGGCATTATTGGATTGGTCAACTGCATCCGGAAGGAGCCCAACATTCAAAACGTCACCTGTTTCTTCATCGATGATTCGTCTGCACCGCCCTTCGACCCCACGCATCCATTCTACAAGGACCAAGTGGAGCTGGGACTTGCTATCAATGTGTATCGTAATGGCCAATGGGGTATCTATCGCCACTTCAAGTTGCACGAACAACGGTATAACGAATCTGTGACGAAACACTGCTACGCGAATTGTATCAAGCCAGGAGATCTTTCCTCTTTTACCTGGATGGAAGGGCCACTAACCGAACGACCATTGTCTGATCTCAGAATCAAAGTTGTCTATAGCTCCTTGAACTTCCGAGACGTTATGCTCGCTACCGGTCGTTTGACGATAGAAACATTCTGCACCAATCGGCTAGCTCAAGAATGTGTGCTTGGGTTGGAATTCTCCGGTGTTACCGCCACCGGGAAACGAGTCATGGGCATTGTGCCTGCCGGTTCGATGGCTACAGTCATTGAAGCCGATCCGCTCTTTCTTCTTGATGTACCGGATGAGTACTCCTTGGAGCAAGCGGCCTCCATACCCACCGTATATGCCACCGTCTACGGTGCATTTTTTGTCTGTGCAGACATTCGAAAAGGCAAATCCATTCTCATCCATGCCGGAACAGGAGGTATCGGCCTAGCGGCCATTCGAGTGGCCCTAGCTTACGGTCTGGAAGTATTTACAACAGTAAGCACTAAAGAGAAACGAGAGTTCCTGTTGAGCTATTTCCCCGACCTGAATTCGAACAACATTGGAAACTCCAGAGACACCACCTTCGAGAGACTCGTCAAAGAACGTACAAACGGCCGAGGTGTTGACTTCGTACTCAACTCACTGTCCGAGGAGAAACTCCAGGCATCCATACGCTGCCTTGCCAAGGGTGGGCATTTTCTGGAGATAGGAAAATACGACATGATGAAGGATTCCAAGATTGCAATGTCTCTGTTCCAGAAAGGCCTATCATTCACGGCCGTCCTCTTGGATCTTATGTTCGTAGACCGTCGGGATCTCATGAAGGAAGTATACAAAACGCTTACCGTCGATATGGCGAAAGGCATCATTAAACCGCTTCCTACGACCGTCTTCCAAGCGCACGAGATCGAGCAAGCTTTCCGTTACTTAGCAACCGCTAAGCACATTGGTAAAGTTGTGCTCAAGATCCGAGACAACGAAGATGATGTCGCCTCGGTTCCTATCTCGTACCTTCCGCGAGTCTACTGCAGTCCCGAGCAAAGCATGGTCATAGCTGGAGGTTTGGGTGGATTCGGCCTCGAGCTAGCCGATTGGCTGATCATTCGTGGTTGCCGGAAGGTGCTCCTCAGCTCTAGCAGAGGTATCACAAAGCCTTATCAACAATACCGTATCAAGTAAGTTCTAGTGAAGTAATCCACTAATACATAATTCAGTACTATAAGCCATTCATTTTTCACAGCACGTGGAAGAGTTACGGAGTCCAGGTGCGCATTTCTACGGAGGATATTTCCACCGAAAATGGTTGCCGTCGACTGTTGCTACAAGCCAATGAGATGGGACCCGTGGCCGGAATCTTCAATCTGGCCGTCCAACTCAGAGACGCCATCATGGAAAACCAATCGGTGGATAAGTTCGCCGAATGTCTCGCTCCAAAAGCCACCGCTACCCACCATTTCGATGTAATAAGCCAGGAGCTTTGTCCCATGCTGAAATATTTTGTCGTTTTCTCCAGCGTATCATGTGGCAGAGGCAATGCCGGCCAATCCAACTATGGTATGGCTAACTCCGTTATGGAGCGTATCATAGAACGTCGAACTTCCGAAGGATTACCGGGCAAGGCCATTCAATGGGGAGCCATCGGAGAGGTTGGTATCGTTGCGGACATGCAGGAGGATAAACTCGACATGGAGATCGGAGGTACGCTGCAACAAAGACTTACCTCCTGTATCCAGGTGCTTGATCAGTTGCTTACGACGGACGATCCTATCGTGTCCAGCATGGTCGTGGCTGAAAAGCGCAGCTCCAGTGGCGGTGCTAAGAACATTGTCGAAGCCGTCATGAACATCATGAACATTCGCGACATGAAATCCGTCTCCATCGAGAGTACTCTCGCCGACATCGGCATGGATTCCCTTATGGCCGTCGAGATTAGACAAGTGCTGGAGCGTGATTTTGACATTCTTTTAACCCCCCAAGATCTTCGCACGCTCACTTTCTCCAAGCTGCAAAAGCTGGCCGACGCCAAGGCAGAAAACGAGGCGGCCGAAGTTGTCAACAAACAGCTCCAGCTGGAAGACTTGTTGGCCAGCTTCGGTGACGAAGCCGATAGCCACCATACCGTGCTGCGACTGCCTTCAAAGTCAGACGATCTCCAGTATGAGCGGGCCGTTCTTATCATCCCTGGCATTGAGAGTGTTTGCAGTCCACCGTGGGTGAAGATTGCTTCCGATATCAATGCCCCAACTTTCATGTTACAATCCTTTGCCAACTCTGCCGATGAACAAACGGTTCCTGGCATCGTAGACTCCGTGTTTGATGAAATGTTCCAAACTGTCTTTGCGAAATGCGAACAGTTTCTGGTCATCGGATACTCGTTCGGATCCCTACTGGCCCTGGATATCGTAAAGCGCCTGGAAGCTCGGTCCCTGCGTGGAAAATTGATGCTTATTGATGGCTCTCCACTGTACCTGCAGCGTTTTGCCAGCAATCACTTTTCCGTTGTTGAGGACGAGCAGCTGCAGATCGCAGTCCTTACGCTTGTGCTCTCGTTTGTGCTGCCCACTACAACGCCAGAAATGATCGGAACGATCATGGAGCAAGGCACATACGCCCAACGTATTACGAAAACGATGGAAATCGCACGCGATTCGAATCCCTTCTCCGAGGAGTATTCGCGCAAAATGTTGCAAGTTCTGTTCAACAGAATCAAAGCGGCAATGAACGTGTCTGTCGAAGCGAAGACAAAGCTACACTCACCACTGATCCTAGTGCGCTCGGGGATGATCTGCGACATCGAGGAGGATTATGGATTGAAAGAGTTTACCACGTCGTCGATGATCGTCAAAATTATCGACGGAACACATCAGACGATCCTAGCGAACCCCGAGTTGATTGAGATCATCAACAAGGACACTCTTTAAAGCGACCGTGGAAATGGAAAGCAATGGAATTTAATTATATTTATGACCTCGCAAAAAGATCGCAATGGGAACTAATCAAACCGAGCAACCGAAAAAAGAAAACATTAGGAATTAACTTATGTGATCCGGATAAAAAAAAAAAATATCAATCTAAAGGCTTGGTACAAGTTTGTTAAAAATATTTATCGGCCGGTAATGGTTGCTTAAAACGTTATAAAATCTTCGCTACCAAAAACTAGCAGCGTGGTGTCATTATATTACAATACTCTCTTTCCGCAAAAAAAAATCACCATTATAAATGATACCTACTATTTCTTATTCTTGTTCATTAAACTATAGATCGCTTGCTGAATCTTTTCATTCTCCTTCAGATCTTCCTCGAGCTGTGCTATCCGATCTTCCCGGTCCTTCAGCTTCGTTCGCATATCGTTCACGTCCGCCTCCAGCGATTCGATCGAACCGTCCCGTTGCATGAGCGTTTGCTCCAGCTGCTGCACGAGATCGTTCCGTTTCGATATTTCCCGTTCACGTTCGCGCAACTTACACTCGAACTGTTTACGTTCCGCATCACGCTGCTCGGTAAGCTTTTGTCTATCCTCCTCGCCGAGCTTCAGCAGCTTCCGGGCGTCGTCGCGGTTTTTTGTCTATTGGGAAATTTCGTGACCCGGTTGAGCGATCGCGTTCCAAGCACCACCAAGGGAAGAAAAAAGTCAATACTCACCATTACGGCCAGCTCCGCGTGTAGACGTTTGTTTTCCTTCTCGTAGTTATCATCGCGCGTGCGAAGGTGCTCAATTTCTTTGACCAGAACGGCACACTTTTGGCTCTTCTCGCCGTACTTTTTGATGTACTCGGCTAGTTCCTGCTTCATTTGGTTCGTTTTCTTGTCGTACGTTGCGGCGGCAGATTTCATCATCACCAGCTCACGCTCCAGCAGTCGATTTTCATTTTCTAACCTATAAAAACCGAAACGTCATTAATTAAAACACCTTTTGAAATGTAAAAACCACCCGCAAACAACTTACGCCGATTCCTTCAACAACAGGGGTAAACTTTTCTTCTGGTTCTTATCGATCTCGGCCATCAGTAGCTGGTTCTGATGCATCAGTGTCGTTATCTGCGTCGTCGTCGATTCTAAACTGATTCTCAAATCATTCATCAGGTTAGTCTGCATGTTGATCTTGTACGTGTAGAATTCGACGAGTTCCGACTTTTCTACATCGTTTATAAGACCTGCCGCTTTCGCGTCCTGCATCTGAACCACGGCCTGATCCATACGATCCTGCAAATCCCTACTGAGAGCCCGAACGAAGGAGTACCCCGTCGGTGGTTGAAGAAGCCCATTCTTACAGTCATGCACAGGGGACGTAACCATCGAAGTGAGACCATTGGTCTTTAACATATCGATCATTATCGCAACATCGTGCTTGGGAAAATCGGTCGATGATGCGACCTGTAGCATTGCCTCTAGCAGCTCGAGATCACTGCCACCGGTAAGAGCCTTTGCCACAAGAAATTGGATCGGTTTCTGCTTGAACAGGTTCGTCACTTTTGCGTACCAATGCGTCGGAGAGAGATTTGCTAGCTCGTTAAACGCATGCAACGCCCACTGGTACACCCGAGCCGGTCCATCGGCAATGGAATAGTCGAACGGGACAGTTTCCTGGGCCTGATTCACCATGCTGCCGAAGAGGTGCTGATAAAATTGTTCCGCCACTTCGTTCATCGTGTCGTCGCTCGCATTCAGTGCTCTTCCGATCGTGGTCAGCAATCGGGCAAAGGCAATGGCAAGCCGTTCATCATCATTATTCGTCAGGGTCGTCATCAAGTTTCCCAACACCGCTTTGCACTCCTCCGCGAACGCAGCGTCCTTTGAGTTTTTCTCCAAAATCGTGCACAGCAAATCAACCGCCTTCGAACAATCTTCCGTCGCGTTATTGATCAACCGGATTGGGCCAAATTCGCATATCTTCCGGTACAACTCACTGTCGTCCGGTTTCAGCGAAACGATGCACTCCAAGATTTCAAACAATCCATCGGTCGTACGGTTCTTCTTTAGCTCGACCTTACGTTTGCCCTTCTTCTTCGGTGCCGCCTCGCTACCGTTCTTTTCTCGAGCGTCCCAATGTTTTTCGATTTCGAGCAGAAACTCCTTCAGATCGCGGTTGAAATACTCATCCGTTACCACCGCCTGCACCGGTTGGCTTCCGCTAGTGTCGCCCAACGTTTTCACGTACCGCAAGAAATCGACAACGTGCTTCAGGCTGAAGCTATTTTGCGATGCCAGCATCAAACGTACCTCCTCGAAGCTCATCCGTAGCAAATAGTGCAGATCCATCTCCTTAATGTAGTCGTTCTGCTCAAGTATGATGTACATTTTGCACGCCAATAAGCCAAACTTTTTGATCTGCTTACAAAACGCGGAGATGTTGGTGTTGCGCGTCAGCACAAACGTCGTCGAGAGATCCCGATGGCACAGGTTCACCAGTATCGAGAGGGCTAGCTGGGCCACCTCGCAGCGTTCTTTCTTCTGATGGTTTTGTTCGATCAAGCTGAGCAGTTTTTGGATGAGCCTCTCAAGAAACATTTCTTGCCCATCAACATTGGCTCCGTAGGAAAGATGATGCAGGAGAGACAGCACCCGTTTCTGCTGGTCCGGGGTGTGCAATTCGAGCAGCAACAACGAAACAACCGGTAGGAAACGAAATTTGTTAACCAACGCTAACCGCGTCTCGTCGTCATTTACGGCAACTTCCAGCACGCCGACCACGGACCACAAGAGGTTACTTTTCTTCAGACTGTGGCTCAAGAGTTTATGCAAATTAACAAAGAACACATTGCACTGGTACCCCGATACGTCGAATGTTCTACTCTCTCCGCCGGAAGCCAGTTGCTGAAATGGAGGAATCAAAACAATATGTCATACTTGCGAGCAAAAATATATAAAGGTTGGAAACACTATACTACCTCCAAACATCGGTTGACGAGCGTTTCATTCCCATAGGTGCTACTTATAAAGTACGACTGTATGTGATTGTTGAAATCCAACATGTACGACGACATCTCAGCGAAGCGTCCGGGGCTCATTGTTTACAGACCAAAGGATAGTGGGGAATCCACGATTGTAAAGTGTAAAAACACAATCGACTTAAAGCCACGGACGTAATAAAACTTCTCTCAATAGATTCTATCAAATCAAAACTGACTTTGTAAACTAAAACACACCAAACTTAGCGAAAACAACACGATAGGAGTCGTTGAGGCAGCAAGCAATCGTTTTCTTTTCAATTTGAATGTTGTGTTGTTCTGACGTTCTTGACAGATCGTGCAGTCCTTTGCAACCCGGTGAAAATGCTACTGATATGTGTTCACAATTGTTAGGGCTGTGTTAAACGGAAGGAAAAAAAAAACATCCTCTTACAATAATGATATCTAAAGCGCGGTAAATTGGACATATGGCTTTTATAGCCGGTCCTAAAGGACGAGCCCCTTTATAGGAGTTCGGACAGAGTCGGTACGCCTCTGATTACGAGTAAGGGAACAAACGTTCGACTTAGCGTAGGAGGATATACCCCGACTCGCATAACGAAAGAAGAAGAAAGAAGAAGCGCGGTAAAAAATTGGATTCCACCAGATTCAACCGGATTCAACTGGATTCCACCAGATTCAACCGGATTCAACCGGATTCAACCCGGATTCAACCGGATGCAACCAGATTCAACCCGGATTCAACCCGGATTCAACCCGGATTCAACCAGATGCAACCAAATTCAACCCGGATGCAAGTGGATTCAACTGGATTTAACCTGATTCAACCCGGACTCAACCGAATTCAATCCGATTCTGAATCCGGTTGAATCCGGGGTACTTCTGTTGATTATGGTACCAATAAATACTTCCGAGCAACACTCGCGTCTTTCTTATGCAGCGTCAGCTGCTGTACCAGGATTATAATATCAACTGCTACGATTCTGATTTCAACTGACAAAATTATAATAAACATGATCGCGTTATAAAATCAACTGATGCAGTTAGAATATCATGTGTGGCCGTTAAAAATAATGCAGCTGCTGTTATGATATCATCTCAAAATCCCTGTATGTTTCTTCCGTTTCGCGCCATGAAAATTCCTCCATGTTGACTTTCGCACATGTTTACGTTGTATTGCCGGGACGCTAAACACACATACACGCGGAAGCCCAGGAAAGCATGCTGAAAAACGCCGGCAATAAGCGACAACCGTGGCGCAAAATCATGCCAACGAAGATGTCCTGATCCGAACAATACCCGAACATCAGCATGCAACGTTTCACGTGCATTTGGAACCGGCAAACGCTCGTGGCTGTGTGTGAATCCCAGTGGAGCCAAATGGTGAAGCTGGTGTTAGTGATAAACAGCAGGCACCCCTGCTCGCATCGGATGCTGTGCCGTTGTCTCCACCGATCTGCCCATATGTTTCACCTCATGAAGATGGTTTAAGTCCCCCCGATACATTCCATCCTTTTCACGACGATGCAAACAACAAAGGAGAGAAAAGGCATTCTCCGACGGTTGAAGGACCAGGATAGCGAAATGAACGAGTAAAAAGGATTGATAGAAAGAGAGAAAAATCCGTAAAGCAATCCTGTTCCAAGCGGTGTGAGACGGAAGGTGCGCAATTACATACCACCCTGCTGGCCCTTTTCCGGTCCGACCGACCGGAGGAACCCGAAGGGATCCGACCGCAACAGCACGCGCGCGTCCGTTCATTCCGTTCCGTGATTTCGTGCGCGGCGCCACGGCACAAAATTGTCGGATTGTTTGGGTTTCTGAACGCCCTGGACGTCTCAGTACCGCTTCGTCGCCTGGCAAAAGAACACACGTAGCAGGTCACGCGCGGCCTGCCGTCGGCTGCTAGGACTTTGGCGTGAACCCGAAACCAAACGTTTGAAATTGACGGTTTGTAACAAAAGAAAAAGAAAGAACTGTGCAAGTGCCGTGCAAACACAACATCAAAGCGTTAAATTGAACTTGTTTCTGAACATGAAAGTGTAAATACAAATATTATTTAAAATGCAGTAAAAGTAAAACAAAAACTGTAATCCAATTTAAACGTGATTGTGGAAATATTCAAATGCAAGGACTGGCATAATTCAAGTTCCATTGGAGATCCGGTTCAATAAAAATCAAAACCATTCCTTACTGGCACAGTAAACACCGTGGAGCCGTGAAGAACGAGTGAGAAGTGGCCAATGCAAAGCCAAGTTCCAGCGTGAAGTGGAGTTGGTGCCCCCCGGAGGAATGGCCGCGAATTCCACTCCACCCCCGTCAACATCTCGAACGAAAAACACGGCCCCGCGGGGAAGGTCAGAGTCCGCTGTCCAGCGCGCGCTTCGGTGTGCCCGGTTTTCCGTCCGTGTGCGTGCATAATAATTGCAAGTGCAGTTGTGGGTGCAGTTGTCGTCGTCGGCGTCGCTGTGGATGCGCGAGTGTTCGCGAATCATCGCTCGCTCCTTTTCTCGCTCCGGAAAGCGCATTCGCGCCACTGCCCGCGATCTGCCGGAACGAGAGCAAACGGTCGCGTGCCCTTTTTTTGCCAACCCCCCTTCTCCCGAACACCTTTGGCTCCCATCAATCTCCAGCAGCAGCAGCCGGCGCGTTTCTTGGCCGATTGTTTCCGCTGCTCGGTGCGAGAACCGTCCACCGACTTTGGCGCGGTGTGAAAGAGTGAGCGCATTTCGCGCGCGCCAAGTTTTAAGCAACTTTCGGCGACGGTGCTGGCAATCAAACGGAGTCGGTTTTTAAACAACTTCACGAAACGCGAACACCCACCAAGGTGACAGAAAAGTGCTGTGGCCCGGGCCCGTTCCGTTTCCGCTTTCGCTCTCGTCGCAAAGGGGTGTTCTTTTTTTTTCTTTTCGATTCGCGCGTCTTCGACGGCACGACAAGAAAAGCGAACGAGGAGTTCCGCCGGGGCTGGCAAGCGAACCGCGGTTCCGATAGTCTGTCGCGAGATGGTCCTCCGTGCGGCAGGACACGACGAGGACATCGCACTGGCCGGCGGCTCCAGCAACGCCAACAAGCAGGTCAACCCGGACGGTGTTTTTGTTTTCGGCAACGTTCGTTAGATTAGCTTCCGTTTTGCGAAATTCGAACCAAATGGGAAATCAGGTTTCCCTTTTTTGGACGGTAGATAAAGTCAAAGATACGTTTCAATTTACCGCGTAAGATGTGCTCTCAAAATATTAACCGTTTTAGATGTAGGATTAGAGTCGGAGAAGCGAAAATTCTTCAGTGATTATGTAAATTCTGATAACAAAAACCAAAGCTAGAATCGTAGTGAAGTGAAGTGGTAAAAAATCAAAACTAGTTCAAGTAACAAAACAAGTATTCAACTCCACTGGATCCTCGAGGGGAAGTAGCGCCCAACGCCATGGCATTACGAGACCGCAGGCAGCCACCTGAGGGGCTCACACTGATACTCTAGATGGCGGCACCGGAAGTGCCGGCCAGTGCCGGTGCCAGCATGCTGTTCGAGGCCGTCCAGAGCGGCGACCTCGACCGGGTGCGCCAGCTGCTGGACGGCGGAGCGGACGTGAACGCGCGCGACGACAAGTTCTTCAACACGGCGCTCCACCGGGCGGTGTTCGCTCGCCAGCACCGGCTTCCCCTCATCGAGCTGCTGGTGGCCCGCGGTGCCGACTGCGATGCGCTCAACAAGAAGCGCCAGACGGCGGCCGAACTCGCCCTCGCCAACGGGCTCGAGGAGGTGGCCAAGCAGCTGGTGCGCTGCGAAACCGAACCGCTCGACGACCACCGGGCGTACTATCGGCTGATCCGGCGCGGCAACCTGCAGCTGTTCGAGTACCTGATCTCGCTCAAGCGGCTCCGGTACGAGGACGAGATCCTGATCATTGCCCGCGCGTACGGCGAGCTGCGGCTGAAGAACGTGCCGCTCGACGAGCCGATGGAGTCGTATCTGACCGAGATCCTGATCAACCACGACTACTGGCTGCGCAACGACGGTGCGACGCGGGCGGACGTCCGGCGGGAGAATGTGCGTCGCCTGCGGGCTATCGTCGAGAACGTGCAGGAGCTGTGCCGGGCCTACACCGGCCACAATCTGATGGACGTCGACAGCCTGTTCCTGCTGCGACTGTCCTACATCCTCGAGAATCTGTTCTTCGTGCGAAACCACTACAAACAGTTGCCCCTGCATCACATGGAATTCTGTATCGGTGAGTTAAACGTTTCCTAAATCTTCAAAACTTTAAATGATCTGGAAAAAATGGCTACCATGCTCATACTTTGTTGTACAGCCGTGCGTTAGAAACTCGACATAACAGTCCCGAGTTCAATTTCAGCTAATCCTACCACGAAAATGAGCTGGTTTTATTTATGTCATTTTAAAAAGCTACCCCTCGAAAGCTTTTCGTTAATTTTAAATTTTTCACAATTCTCTGTAAATAAGATACGAAAGTTTGAGAGATTGTTAAAAAATCGAATGCAAATATTTTACGTACCCAATGCCTGAATATGAACAATATTACTTCAATCAAGGCAGCATAAAGTTGGCTTTCCAAATCGCATAGTTTAAAATGTATTTTTCTACAATGATTGCTCTTGTGTGAAACACTAAATGTAAAATACTGAAAAAAAACGTGAGAAATAACTCGTAGAAGTATTGTCTCTTCTCACTTAAAAATGTTTTTTTTACTAATTTTTATGTTGATACAGATATAAAGGGATAGATTAAAAGATGCTTTAAAAGAAAACACCGTGACGCTTGTGACATGTAAACCTCCATGATATCTGAACTACTTTTTCCAATTCTTTCCATAGTCGTTTTGGGTATGTGAAAAATCTGGTCTTGCTCTATGGTATTTCTTAAGAAATATATCCATTAATAAAATGCTTAAATTAAATGTCAAAGCAAAAGAAATCAAACGTCGTTTATCGAAAACCTATTAAATTTTCTTTTCCGTCACTCATGTATGCTAAAATGTAAAAATGTCCCAGGCTTCCAAAACTGCGTGTACATGTGAAAACTACCATGTTCTTGAATAATTCATACGCCACGGATCGATTAATTGAAAATTCTAGAACTGTTCAACCCCACCCTCGGCCGAGCTGCCTCAGCCCCCGCGGACTGCGGGGAAATGAAACTAATTTTTTCCCCCTACGCACTGCGCAAAGTCATTCGAAGCGCGAGCACCGCGAGGAATTAGAGTTTTAGAGTAGTATCGGCCGTTATATTGCCCTCTTTCGTCCCGTGGTTTGGGCTCTTATTTAAACAACTTTCGCTGCCTCGAACGCCAAGAAAGGGTGGGAAGCACAGAATCGTCATCATCGCTAGCGCCATCGTCATCATCATCATTATCCATCAAAAGTTATGGCAGTTACAGACCTCCACAATCTCGCACTCACCTTTTCTTTCGGCACGCGATCGACGGCTTTTCTTGCGTTCGTTTCTTACCCGGGAGAAGAATGCTTCCTGCCAAGCTTCAATTGGGGTTATGTATTTCTTCTCGGAATGTGTATGGCATATCTTGAATCTCTCTTATCCTAGGAGGCTTATTTAAAAACCGAATGGGGGAAATTCTAAAAATTATTGTTCCATATCTATTTTTGAGCAATTGTTCAAAAGCGACCCCATGCCAATGGAACTATAATTTTTTTCCCTTTTTAATCAACAAAGTTGTTTCAAATGGGGACTTTTGAATACCAACTTGTTTGATAATTTTAAAGAAACTTAATGATTTTAATTTTAATTTTACCTGTGGTCTATTGCTCAAGAACCATATGCACGGTTTAAAATATCTAACAAGATGGTTACTCACGTTCGGCTGCCTGCCAGTATGCAGTTCGTTTGTTTTACTTCTAAGACACTTGCCTTTCCTTTCGAGCATTTTTCGTTTCGTTTATCACCCTCAGAAGCCCGGTGCTGTGCATCACACTGCGTTAAACAACCTCCGCGAGATTTTTAAAAAATCCTTCCATCCCGTCGTGGGACGCGAAACTGACTCGCGCTCACTCGCGCCATCTCACTCATACACCCGAGAGCAGTCCCCTGGCATCCTCGGTCCCGGATGCGAACAAGGAACTATTCTATTTCCCAGCAGCCGGGGGCTGGGCCTTTGCGCGTCCCGGTTCCGTTTACAAAGGCGAGGCTGGTGGCAAGCTCCTTTTTTTCTCCCCCCTTCCTTTCCTTCCACCGACGTGGAGGAACAAGTGCAAAGGGTTTATTTTATACGGCACGTGTACTGCTATCGGAAACTAGTTTCCTTTACTTACCTCTTTCTAATGTGGAAAGCCTCAATTGATGGAAATTTCTGATTAAATACAAGCTAATTCGTGCATTCGTTTGTCGTACATGATTAGTAAACCGAACACGCTTCACGCTTAGTTTTTAAGTTATTTATGTTTATGTATCACAGTTAAATCTACAATTTAACTTGTTTTAGTTCGTTTGTTTCATTCAATTTCTTTTCCAAACTTGGCTTACACAGAGCATCTAAACCCATTCCTAGATACCCCAAATGATACCATTTTAAAAATGTCCGTACCGGAATGAGTCAGGCGGTGTATAAAAATACCATTGATCACAGAACCCGGGGTGGGACGTCCCGACACTACAACACTCCATCGTTCCCGTCCCAAACAAACGAACGGAGCGAGTTAGTATTTTCTGCGGTCCCTTCAGTCGTCGTACGGTGCATATGCAATTGCATTACACATTCCAACTACCCCTCCGACGAATCCATTTCCCTGCGGACAAATGCAGAAGACGACGACCTCTCCCAATGGGTGAAGTAACGTCGGACGTTATCTTGGCGAATGTATCGAACGGTGAAAGATAATCTTGTTCAGGTAGATTGTTTTTCCAACTTAACTAGATTAAAATTCGTTTCGCCAAATAAATCAATGGTACGGTGACGTTACGGCACGCCTCAGTGTAACATTATTTTTGGGCAATTACTTCAATTGAAATCCAACCCGATACGGAGGGTCGCCGATTGACGAATGATAATTAACATAAACAGCTGACGAAATGGAACGTATTTTTCGTAATCATGAATATGAAACAGCAATCCATTCACGGGTGAAAAAAAGAACTCCGATGAAAACCTGCACCCCTAGAGTATGTAATTGACTCTCCCCAAGCATGCATACGTTTAACAGGAAAAAAAAAATGAAACATACACAAACAGATCGCTAAAAAATACTCGCACGTGTGCCCTTTTTTCGCAACAAAATAAAAAACAACACGAATCATTCATTGATGACAGTGTGGCAAAAAGATAAAATAAAAATATGCACCCAGCGTCGGGACGAATCCGACCCCGCCCCGTGCTCCGAGCAACAATTTTGCTTGCCGGCTTGCGGATGGTCAGTTTTGTTTGGAACCGATGCCCACGATGGGACACGATGATGGCCCCCTTTCCCTCCGGCAGTAACTTTTTCACCCTCCCAATCTCCGCCTCACATCTCGCACTCTGTCGGCCGCACAGCACACACAAATCATTCAACTTTTCCCGAACCGAAACAGCTGTTCCGGGTGCCGGCAGGTTGGACCCCGTTCTTCCCCCGTGCGATCCGGACCTAACGGAAGGTTAGGGATGGGAAAGGGTTGAAAAACATGAACCAAACAAAAAAAATTGAAACCTGAAATCATTGGAAGGTTCATCGTCCTTTAGTGTGGAACCCTTCCCACGGCCCGCTAAAGGACCGTGTTTTCCCTCGGCTTTCCGACCGCACCCCGGCTGCCACGGGAGTTTCCGGGACAGTAATCAGATTACCGATTTTTCCGGCCCGAAAAATGGTCAAAACATAATCTGTTGCAACGAATGGCGGGTTCGGGCGTGGGGAGGGGGAGCACAAATTTGGGGTTGATTTGGTGGTTAACCCCGTTAACCGTGAGACATCCTTCGCCGAATCGCATCCCAACCTCGGACGGATGGCCACCCGGCGTGGCGTGGTCGTTCACTCCTTCCATGAACGGACAGCTGTCCGGCGCAAAACGGCGAAAAATCCCTGGGAAATAGGGGGAACCCCTTTTTGGCTCGTCCTTTTTTCGGCAGGTTCCCCGCAATCCCTTAGGTTGCTCCTCCCCCGAGCCCTGTCCAGCATCGGTTGTTGTTGTTGTTGTTGATGGTAGCAGGCATAAAGATGAAAGAAAGCGTAACGGGATTTTGGGGAAGGTTGGACAGTTGGTTCATCCTGGCCGGCTCAATCTGGCACCACGAGTGCCGAAAGGAACCCCTTTCCGTCAGCTTCGAACTGAAAAAGGGATCATGGGCGGTTTCGTCGCTGTCAGTTTGGGTAGCGGGGAGGGGATTTAATTGACTCGCTTCCCGGTCGGCTAAATGACCAGCGCAGGAAACGTTTTCGGGGATTGCTTACTAATTGGTGCATGACGCATGTGATGCGATGTAGTGCCGAAATGAGGTGTGAAGCACACTTCAAGTGCTGAGGGGAGCGGTTGCTCTTAATAAAGTGATTATGTGTTTCTGGGTGAGAAGGTGAATTTCACCTCAATTATCGGTCCTTTATGATGTTGACTATCGTAAGGTTTTCATCTTACTTTTAACGCACGAGCATCGGGCATTTGTATTATATACATTTAGTTTGTAACGCACGATGCCTTTAATCAAGCTAAATTTAAAATATTGTCGTAAATTAAATATTAAACACTTATATGAGAAACGATCAATGTTAATATCAATTGACAATATTATTCCCTATAGAGTTGATGCAAAAAACCTCTTATTTGAAACATAAACCTTAACCGATTTAGTAGGTTGAATAAGTATGATCGGTAATTTAAAAAAAACTCCGTTATACACAGAGGCAGATTAAGCATACTAGAGGCCCCAAACACCTTTAATTTGAAGCCTCTGAAACATACACAATACAACATTTTGAAAAAGAAAAAAAATCAAATTTTAAGCATCATTTCTATTTTTTAAATGTGCTACTACTTTCGCTAATCCATATACATTGAGTGTAATGTTTGTTCATTGTACTCAAGTTATTCTGAAATATTATACTTCGCAGTATTATGAAACTAATCACTCAAATATACGTTAGTGAATCAGTCTTTTCATTTTAACCCCAACAAAACAAAGAGAAGGCGATGTTTGGTAACCTTTTCTTCATTACAACTCAATTCTGAAAGTTCATTTGCATCATTCTCATCTTTTCATATTCTTTTTTTATTTTCATTCGGAAGATAATCCAAAAACTCGTCACGCTTTTGATAAGACAAGCATTTGTTTGGTAAAATAATTCCAACACTAAAATTTGAAAAAAATATGGACAAAAATTACGGGTCCCCCAACAGCTCGGGTCCCAAGCAGCTGCTTAGTTTGCTTAGCCTTTGATCCGCATCTGGTTATACATTTTAATCTTTTTTTGAAAATCAAAAGAGTTGTATAAACCTTTCCGAAATATTGCAACATATTTGATTTTCTTTTGGATTTGAAGCAATCAATAGATTTGTATAATTATTTCCAAATCTCACCCTCCATAAGGAAAATATAAAAATGATACTTTGTTGTGTTCTGCTATCAAGAAATTGAGGCACGAAACAATGGATTCACATCTGCGCTTTACTTTTGCCTTATCTTATAACGACTCTGGCAAAGATTACGGTACATTTTTGCTTTCTTTTTTCGCTTTCCTACCTACCCCTTGTGTAGGTCATCAGCATCCGTGCGCGCCTGAGACGGTGTGTGTGTGTATCAACATCTCCCTACGCGTACCATAATTCACACTCTTCCAACCCCTTTCTCCCACCGGCCACCGAAGGCCAGTAGGTGTGGGAAAAATAATATCAGTAAGAAAAAACCTACAGATATATTCACAAACCAACCGTTCGAATAAAACAAAAGCAAAAATCAACCTCACAAGATAGAGAGGCCCGGAGTACGGGAGTAAAAGTGCATCAGACAGTTGCATCTCGACTGGACGCGTATGCGTATGTGCAATGAATGAAAAATAAAATAAACAAAAGCGGAGCACGAGAAGACAACACAACCGGGTAGCCAAAAAGAAAAGGAAGAGAAAATCGCATACGCGCAAATCGACTCTAAATGCATCCGCCAACAAAACGGCTTCGCGAGCTACGACGACAACAACAACAACACACAGACAGAGGACCATCGGCGGATCGGCGTGGCTGGATGCAGACGCAGAAATGACGGCCACGTCTTAAACCGCCGCAACACATGACTTTTTTTCCACCACTCTACGTCGCGGCCATCGTAATCCGTAAGCAAATTTGCGAACCGAACGACATAAAAAGTGCATTGCTGCAATTGCACTGTTTGCTGAAGCTATGAAAGTGGAAAAGAGATGGAATCAAAGATAGAGAGAGAAAGAGAAAATTGTGTGTACGGTAAAGTGCAATATTTTTATAAGTTTTTTCTTATTTTGTTTCTCGTTTCAATTCGCAGCTGCTCTATCATTTTGCCGTCAGTAAACTCTTCTCTTTGCGATCTTCTCTCTTTCACTCTGTCTTACTTTTTTTTTACCACACACACACACGCTGGGTCGCTAGTTGAGATTGGTCATGAGGAAAAAAAAGTAATTTAACTCCAAGGAAGGCAGTTCACGGGCCGAAGCGTCAAGCGAGCAATGTAACGAATGGAAAACAATAAAATAAAACAAACCCGGGAGAGATGCACCGAAGAGGAGGAAACAAAACGAAACCCACACACAAACGCACACAAAACCATCCTGCGGTAACGCATCCAACGTGTTCAACGTGCATCTTGCTCGAATGCGGCTGCAAAACTGCAACCGAATGTGGCTGTTCGAGCAAGCAATTGGATGCATTCTGTGACCCAAGAGATGCAGTTGCACTTTGGTTGCCTTTTGCTTGGTCATCGCAGGGCGCACGAAAGGGGTTGGGGGATGGGGAGCAAATGTAGCAAAAATCATATATAAAAATAGTCACCGGCGCATGTAGTTCAAGCAAAGGCAAGCCTAGAAAGGCAAAATTATAAGCAGAAAAAAAACACGTGTCTTAGAGGTGACTTATGTTTCTTTGTTCCCGTTTCAGATTTAAGGAAGATGTTTGCTATGAGCTGTTGCTTCGTTTTTTATTTCTTACAGCTTTTCAAGGCAGTTAAATCTACAAACTATTTGCTATTGTTTTGCAAATAACAAAAGTGTAAATTTAGTTTTTTTTTTTAAACTAACCTTTTGCTAACTAAATTTGAACCATTTTAATAAAAAACGAATGAACCTTTTCCTGGACAAGGGATGGTAAACGAGACACAAAACTATTCTCCATTCGGCATCACTTGCACCAGAGCGGGCTGGCGTGTGTTAGATAAAATAAATAAAAAAAAGACAGGAAAACTTACCTCACCACGGCGTGAAATGCACACTATTCGCGCCATGTAGAGCGAAAGCCGGAGCCGACTGCAGAAAGATAGATAAACAAATGGGTAGCCGCCGTGCAGTATTATATTCTCGCCCGTTGGAAGATCTTCAAAGGTGCCCAGCTTGGAGCAGCTAGAAGGGAAAGACATGGGGCGGAAAAATGGGACCAGTCAAAGGATTGGTGTTGTAGAATCAACGCTGTTGATGAATAAAAAGTAGGTAAAAGTCGTGGAAAATCTACCTCCATACAGCTCTATGGTGGTGGTTGCATTTGGACGCTGAAGCAAAACTGAATATGTTACTCACACATTGCATAAAGGGAAAAAATCTTTCACACCCAAATCAAACACGGCTAGGATTATGCCGGTGCTATTTAAAAGTACTGGAGAGAAAGAAGTGAAAGCAAACTGGTTTGCTCGCGAAAAACTAGAAATCAGGGTGCAAGAATTAAAAATAAACATGCGCCATCATTGTTTCCAATGCATCGCACTGACTGCAGCAATTGGTGCATTGCGCATTCTTTATCTGGGCGATTTAAGTCCCGCTGGAAGACAGCGTTAATCAGCAGTAACCATGATATGCCTTGCTTACGGTTTAATATAGAATATCGGTAAGCCCCTTTAAAACCACAACAGGTCAGTGGGTCTATTCTAACTTAGTCGTTTTTGGAACTTATGAGTCAAAATAGGTGTGATTATAGTTTGCTAATTTTCCGTTATTGTCTTAGGGCTACCAAGGCGCTTCTGACGTCTTCTTGGCGGACGCTGGTGTTTATTCCCGCTTTTTATGAGATGCTCATTTTTCAGTTGTGTTTATTTTCTCCCATCCATTGCATTATTTTTGCAGCACTCCCTGCTGGTATGCAGCACATTCGCAACGAGCGCAATTGGCTCGGTACGTGTCTAACGTTAGCCGTTGCAATTTATAACGATTTGATTTTCCGGAAAACTGTTCCTCCACAATGTAACAGTTGAGACAGGAGGAAAAAAGAACAAATCTCCCACTGCATATCGGAGAAGAAATGTTCATTTCGAATGGGGGTTTTTCTTAATTTGAATAATCATGATTACTTTTGGAAAAAATGGGTCTTTTTAAAGTAAGATAAAGGATTGAAGATTTAGCATAAGCTGAATGTGGAGAAAAGTTGCTGGTCCAATTCCGTTTCACGACTTTTCTTGCGACTCCGTTTACGCCATTTTTCCACCTCCTTCCTCAATTTATAATTTTTCAATTTCCACCTCAATTGCTTCACACATACGACGCCAAAAATCCTCCTGAGCATCTTCCTCTCGAGCACGGCTATAAGGGTCTCGTCAGATCTGGACAGAGTTCATGTCTCGGAGGCGTATGTGAGCACATGTCCGGTATAGTCTCAGCTTCAATTGTCTTGTAATATGATCCGTTAGCTGCCAGCGCCCAAGCGCGAATTTCTTCTTCAATATTGTTGTCGTCGGTACTGACCTTCGACCCAAGATAGGTGGAGTTCGAGTTTATTCATTGCTTACACAATCCTTCGGTATGCTTATGAAACATAGGAGAGTCTTCTACCAATAATATCAATATCATCATTTCACATTAAAAATACTTAACATTACTTACATCAGAAATTACAAATGAGTGAATTGAATATGCCTAGATATTCAACCGTAAAGTAAATTGCCCATTAAGTTTTAATTTATAAACGACAGTTTTCATAAGATCGAAATTGAACATTTCAACGGTGAAGCATTTCAATATGCTACAATTTAATTTTGTAATACGATACAATCGCTTTGGGCAAGCCGAGAGAAGAAAATTAAATTCATTCCGCAGTCGTTCAGCGCTATATCTCCAATTAGCAAACGGATCAAGCCATCATCATCGCCATGGCGGGACATACCTCCGGGACATAATTAACGACTTCGATCGATGGGTCGTTCAAATCCCGCTTCCCGCCACCGGGCAATGTTTACTCAACACATCTCGTGGCAGGCATTCGGACGCTTTTCCCGGGATCTGTGTTGTTTAATGAGATGTCCGACCGAAGAGCTGAAGAAAAAGCTCTCGGTGGGTTGTGTTTTACAATACACTAATTTGCACCAATACTTGCCCGGCAAAACTCGGCCTATCGAGCCCAAGCTTAATCCTGTCTAAATCCGTATGCCCGCATAAGCCCACATCTTCCCTACCCCCAGTGTCTTTTGAAGGTGGAATTTTCTTCGAGTTCCTCTCCCACTGATCGATATCCAATTTGGGACATAAAATGCAACCTAATCCTTCGGTTCAAATTTTAATGCCTTCGGCCCCGAGGTCCTTTCCGTTTACTTTTGCTCACCCCCCTCCCCCGTTCGCTTTGCCGACCAAGTCATCCGATTATTTTCTTACGCTAAGAATATGCGCGTCTTCGAAGCCTATCTCGCCTAAGAAATCTGGAAATGGAGATGAAAAGACAAAATTTAAAAAAAAAATTCCCCCCCCACACACACACACACTCACCCCCTCCGAACGTGTTTGAACGTCCGCATGCATTATGCACAAAACCCATCGCCCGGCCAGTGCGCACACGTGCCAGCTACACGGCCCACATACACACCGGCACAAATACACCATCAACTTTCGATAATCTCGACCCGGGTACGACCCGGGTGCGAGGCGTAGCGAATTGCACTGAAATATGCACGCGTTTCGAAATCGTCACCAACCAAAGCCCCCATCCTTGGGATGTAAGTGTGCGTTGTGCGTCTTTGCGCCGGTGTGTACGTGTGCCTCGTATGTGGCTAGTTTGTGCCAAAGATTTCCTTAAGAAAACCTACCCACCCTCCGTGCGAGAGAGCGTCTTAGCTTGCCTGTCCTGTCTCCTCCACCCCCCCCCCCCCCCCCCCACCGCCGTTTCCCGTTCCATGTGTGGGTGCGTGTATGTGTGTATATGACATGTGCTTATGTGCTCCGGTGGGAGTCGATCCGAAAAAGGGAAGCCCCCGGGAGCCAAGAAAACGATTGTGTCCAAGAAAGCAGGACCTCCACATTTCTTATCGCTCGGTAGTGTTTTATATTTGCATAAGACAACCGAACCCAGGCCTTCCCTACCCCCCGTTCCCTATTGCCGTTTCACAAACAATTCGGAACCATTTTCCATTGCTCCCTTTGCAAAGAGGATAGAGGAAGGGAGTAGTGTGAGTTCCGCTGGTGAAGGTGGTTGAGCAAAGAAAACGCCATTCTTCTCACACCCCGGTGCACCTTTGCCTCCGGCACACATACAAAACTACACCTACAGCCAGGCCCCACACACGGACACACACGTGTTGCGGTGGCATCTTAATAAAGGATCTCGAGTCCTTTTTCTCATTATTCGTCCGTTGCGTCCCCAAGCGCTTCGTTGTACATTATTAGCACACGTTCCGTTCGTTCGTTCGTTCGTTCGTTCGTTCGTTCGTAGCGTAACAGTTCCTTCCAAGTTTTGACCCTCCACCGCTAGCACTACCTCCATCTTCCTTGCGAAGACGAGCTTCATTATCCCTCAACCTCAAGGATTATGGCCGACCAGAGGAGGGACGGAAGCGGGAAAAGGGAAACGGGGATCGTCTCTGGTGCGAGATTTTCCTCGTGGTTTTGTGGAGGCCACTCGGAAACAATTTCGACTTTCGAATCTCGACCCCGGGTCGAACCTGCCTTTTGTAGGTGTATGTGTTTGTGTGCTACTCGGTGTATGTGTGTGTGGGTAGGTGGGTGGACTGTACGTGTGTCAGCCCGGCCGTTACCACCCACTCTTGCCGTATGTGAAATGCATGCATTAAAGATAAGACGTGTACACACACATAAAATGTCTAAGAAAATGTTAAGACACAACCCCTCCGCTCTCTGCCTTTCTGTTCGTGCTCCTCAGACACATGAATATGTGGATAAATATGTATTCCAGCACACTTACGCGCACACACACATACAGCATACTGGCGCGCTCTTCGTGGCTGCTGGACAGCCGCCCGGGAAACATTCTGCACCTTTGTTTCCTTGACCATGGAGCATGACGGGTGTGTGGGTGGAGTGCTTTTGTGCTTTTGTCGAAAATATACCCTACATCCTTCTCTTTCTCCCCTCGCCTTAAGCAAAGTGGATTCAATGTTTAACCTTAAAGTTTGCAATTTCGGAGAATCGAAGTTTAAAAAATTATACAAAAAAACTTTAATGTGTTCTTTTTTATTTTTTTATAATAAATTAGTTTACGAGAAAAACTTCAATTAGTTTTCTTATGTGTCACTTAAAATTTAAAATTCAACAACTTGAAAACTAAAATGGCCAAATAGCAACGCTAGTAAGCCCACTGTGTGCCAGGTTTGGATTGGTATGTACCGGTCAGAAAGGGCACTCAGTCCGAGGAGGGGGAGAGGGAGAAGTCCTTCGCAAAATTTCCCGAACCCTTTCGAGATGGGGGAAGAAAGCAACGCACCCTCCCAAAGGGGTGCTTATCTCGGTGTATCACACTCCGAGGAGGTGGAATGTTCCATGTGCTCCCCTTTCCCGGGCAGCCACGCTCAGAGTGGACCTTACGCAACCCGCCATATCCACCCACCGGTTGAACCATCCAAGGAACAATAAAGATTTTGGAAATCCTTGCGCAAGGAGAGAATTGTGCGAAGAAAGTAGCTGGGCGGCACAGGGAAAGATTTTCATCCGGTGGAAAGTGGAGGAAAAAAGAAAAGAGAAAAGCAGTTGATGATGAGTAGAAAGGGACGCAAGAAATCGTTTCGCGCAGCACATATGGATGGGGTGTTGGATGTGCAACGTCTTAAACAACCGTCCCACCGTAACGCTGGGGTTGTGCTACCCATTTGAAGTCTTTCTCAAGACCTGCGCCAACCCGGTGGACTCCCCCCGAGGGGGTTGTTGCCATGGAAAATCTGCTATAATGAGAAAATAAGGGGTGGCAGTGGGTGGCTTGGGAAGGTTTTTCTGCCCTGAGAGGGGAAAGCAACGACCCAGCGAAGGCGACTCGGCTCGGCCACCCGAGTGGGAGTGGGACCGGCTCTGGCTTCCTGCTCGGTCCAGCAAAACCATCCATCGTCCCAGCCCAGCCACCCTCGAACGAAACCACCCGGCAATCGAAATCTCCCCCTCTCGAGGGTGGTTGGAGCAGAGGATTCGATTTGAAATTCAAAACCGCTCACAAACATTACCTTCATCATGGCAGGTTTCCGATACCTGCTGTTGCTTTCCATACCGTCGGCCATCCATCGGCCGTCGAGAGTCCGACCGACGGACGAGAGAGGGGAGGGTAGGAGTTTCCGAAGCAGGACAACCGGAAGGGTATATTATGTGCAGTGAAAAGGGTTCTCAAGGAACACCAGTTTGTTGTCTCGGAGCATGTTCGTAAGACGCTCGGCCCCGCTTTCTAAGACGTTCCACCCAAGACGCCGCTTGGATCCGTCCCACCAGCCTCGGTCCGGGGTGGGCCTCCCAGGGCCTGTTTTTCCACCTCGTTTGGCTTTCTCGAACGTCCGTCGCAGGCCGGCGGTCCCTTTTCACCCGCTCCGAGTGAACCGAACCGTGTCCCGGACCCGGTCTCCGATGGCGTCAGCAAAACAAAGCACTATTTCCTTGGTCGTGTATGGGAGGGATAAAGGGGGGTGGCCAGGGTGTTGCCAAGAAAACCCATTCCAGCACGACACGATGGAGGCGCATGGTGGCTGTTGTTGTTGCTGCTACTGCCTGGTCTCGCCGGAGCTCGGAGAAGAAATTGTGCGAACGCAAGGAAAAACGCAATGTGCAGTGGCAGCAGAAGTGTTTTTAATGGCCGCAAGCTCGGAAAGCCGGCGTCATCGGAGGGCACCGTTATGTTGGAGCCCATTTTCTGCCCAGTTCCGGAGACCGCCCTCGAGGAAGCGGCAAGGAAGCGGCAACGCTTTCATTTCCCTCGTGAGTGAGTTCCCTCTACAACCGGTGAGTGCCCGTATATTGCTGGCTGGCGGTAGCTTGATGTCCATCGGATCGACATCTCGAGCCGCCGAGGCAATGACGCACGATGAACCGGCGAGCCTTGATGTGCATGTACTTATACGAACTGGGAATAATAATTATGCTCCATCCTTCCCGCTTTGCAAAGTGGGGATTTCCTGCCACCCACCGAAACGCACGCACACAGAAGCCTACCGGTGTGTGGAAATGGCAGAACTCGATAACTGAGCACGCACACTTCACTAGCGTCGAGAGGAGGAGGGAATTTAGGAAAATGGAGGAATTTATGTAAAGGGGGCGCCATAATAGTTCATTTAAAGATTTCTGGGGGAAGAGGTTTTAGATATAATTGATATTACAGACCTAACATTCAACTCTTCACCGCAATCAGAGTCAAATAATTTAGTAAAAGGAATTTAGTTTTAAAGGAAATTATTAGGAGAAAGGTAACGGAATGTTTTTGTGTTTAAATTGCATACATTCGGGCGCATTAAATATAAGCATAGCACAAGTGTAAATTATTGTCTTTCCTAAATTTGTATTCCTCAGAATAAAAAGTGATCAATTAAAAATTGTCAACTGTTTACATTCATCTTGTGGTAACCTCCCAAAATATGTATGAATTTTTAGCAACATTAAATATTTTCCAATTGTAAATTATGCCCTTTTTTCTGCTATTGCCACTAGCCACTCCTGATAACATATGCAACGATTAGCTGCAGTCCCACAAATCTTCTGCTAAGCCTTTCCAACAGAATGTTACCGTTACAAACTCCGTCCACCCTTCCTTCACGGTCACCGTGCTTCTGGCAGGCCTAAGGCCCTAGGTTAGTAGTTATGTTTGATTTACAACGTTACTTACAGACGTTCTGTCCGGTTTCAATCCAAACCGTTGGAGGGCGGTGTGTCCCAGGAACACCTCCCTCCGTCGGCCAAGAAGGCCGCTTTCGCTTGCCCTCTTGCACACCACAACAATGTTGCAAACGCATGCTAAAGCTTGCCGTCTTTGCTCTGCTTTGCGAGCTGTACGGACAAATTTCCTTCCCAACCGCACGCTGAAAAAATAAAGGATGGTAAAGCACACCACCACCACCACCACCAACGTTATGCATCATAAAAGGTTGGCCGCCTTTTCGGAACGTCAATGACAAACCCCCCCCCCCCCCCCGATACGCTACGGCGACGGTCGGGTTGAGGCAGAAAAGGTCCTGAGCGCCTCGGAACACTCGGAAGGGTTTTGGGATGAGCCCTCGGTGGATAATAAAACGCACATCGAGTTTGATTTAATGCCATAAAGGGAGGGATGGAATAAGGGGGGGAGGGGGGAGGTCAACCGGGGTCGGGTGGACGAGCTGCGTACATGTATCTTCGTTTTGCCCTTTTATGACCCCTCGGGCCAGGAACGGGGAACGGGAAAATCACCATTGCAATCGTCCATCTTCGACCCGCCCCAAGGAGGAGGTGCGGGAGTTTTGTTTTGTCGATTTTAACTTCTTTGACCTCGCGAATGGTGGACAGGTAGGGAGTGGAAGAGGCCAAGGAAAGATAAATGATAAACTTTGTAACTTATGTAAACTGTTACCCTTTTTTATGTGTATTATTAAAAGAGAGGGACCCATTTTTTTCGTTACCCTGAGACACCTTAACAACATCTTTTATTATCTAAACAAGTGCGTCTCCGAACGATAGAAACTGCTTGATAATTGAAATACAAAAACTGGTTTAAAGTGACTTGTATAACTTCAAAATTTTTGTCTTTTATATTTACTAAAAATTGTTTGTATTTTACATACCAAAAATGATAAAATTATCGTTTTGAACATTTGCAGTTCCAAGATTTATTCATTCAGAATAATTTATTATAACCGGCACAAATTTTTATAGTTATGAAATAAGTTAAGAAATTAAGTGGTTCATTCATTTATTCAATAAAATGTACCAATGTTTGTATGAAATTGCAGGATTTTAGTTACAAAAAAATTGGTTCATTTTGTAGTGAACGTTTCTCTATCAACATTGAGTAAAACACAATTTGAGATATTTGATTAAAACTATCCCTTTAAATGTTTAACACCAATAGCTTTAATTCTAAAATTTACCAAGTCTTCCATTTAAATTGTTCACTATATTGTAATGCCGCCGCTGTTTTTGCTTTCCTTTAAGGGTTAAGGATGAAATGAACAATGAACCAGTGCAAACATTGTTACAGGCTAACAACACACCGTATCTTCACCGAAGTAAACAATCTTGAGTATCGTAAAACACAACACCACATGGAACCGATGGATCGTTCTCATGTACTTTTGTTTGCCTGAGGTTATAAGACTCTGCTTTATCACCCGGAGCTGGTTACCGTATCTCGTCATCGATAGGCCGAAGCGACGCCATCGCGGTCTTCCAGCCCACCGCCCTCCTCTCCTCGCACCCAAACTCATTAGTCATCCTTAGGAGGTTAAGTTAACACACCCCAAGTGGACGTTCGACCGGTTCGTTACATCGGCTCGGGATAGTCTCGTGACGATTGCTGTGCTGTGCCTTCTTCGAAGGGATATTGCGAACGCTGAGAAAAGCGGCTCGTCCCGGCGTCGACTTCGGAACACGTTTGGACACCTTGCAGCCCGTACAGCCCGTCTCACAGGTGAGCGACACGGTCTGGGTCGACGCTCCAAGTTCAATCTCCCAACTGTTGGACCGTTGCCGTCCCTGGGAAATCTCTTTCCCGGCCACACCACGCAACTTGCCCCACCGTCTGGTGGTCTGGTGAACGCGCCCACCGAACGTCAGCCGGCACTAGATCGACCTCGACCTCGGAACGCTCGGGCCCCGACAAGGTGCTTCTCCGGGGTTCCATTTTCCACGTGCCAGATAGCGAAACTGTGCCATCCGACACACGCGGTCGCTTTCCCGCGACACCGCCGCCTCCAACAGCCTCCCTCAATGAATGGCCCGCGATGCTCCGAAGGGAGCATCATTGGCAAATAATACCGGGACCGACCCGAGGAGCAATCCGTCCCATTGGGCACCAACGCTATCGTCGTCGTCGTCGTCGACGACGTTATGCGAAGATGTTCTCGGGCGTCTACCTCCTTGCCACCGTTTTGGTCGACCGTGGAACCCATAATGTATGTGTGTTTGTGAGTGTTTTTGTGTGTTTGCGTGCTGCTTTAATGAAGTGCTGAAACGATAATCCAATCCCCCGGAACGGCCGATTTCGGTTTCAGCATCCCCCGGAGCGCTCCTGCCACGCTCCAGTAAGGGAGGGAAATTCTTGGCAATTCATCAAATCGCAGTGAAAGTGATCCGTAGCGATCCAACCGAATTTGCGCCGCACAAGATGATGATACACCCGTTCTTCGCCGACGACCGCCATTAAGCTTTCCTTGCTCTCGGTGGGAAGAACGGGCGATCAAAATTAAACGATTTTCGGAAAGCGTCAGCCCCACGCCATTTTCGGTGAGCTGGTAATCGATACCGGGTGGCAAAGTTTTTAAATGTTGTTGGATGAACGGAAAAGTTTCCGCAAAGAAATGCCACATGCCTTAGCACATTTGTAAACAGCATGTAAATTTTCTTCAATAGACCATTTTTAAAAGCTACGTTTCCTTTTGTTTTAACACCAAAAATTAAACGAGTGTGTTCAATTTATTTCTCCACTCCAGTGGTAAGCAATTTGTTTGAAGGCACTCCAATTACACCCAACTAGCGTTTAGGTTTTCCGCTCGACCGAAGGGCTGATGCAGCTGTCCGGACGCGTTAGTTCGAACGCCAAGAGCCACCGGGAAATGTGTGGACTGTTCCTTTCCGACCACAGAGCGCTGTGTAAATATGATATCGATCGGCGCCACACGTCACAGATGGTCGCTCTCGAGGGTGGAAAATTGCATTTCTAACCTTGTGCATGTCCAAACTGTGCACATTCACTTCGGTGTTCGGTAATATAAACTCCACTCTCAAATGATATCCTTTTCAGACGAGACTGAGAAGTTCATTTTGTTGGATTGCAGTAATTTTTCTTGCTGTTTTAAAATGATTGTAATCGAAGTAAAAACCAACACATTTTCATTGAGGGGAAAATATAGGATTAAAAAATGGCGTCACCGTTTCTTGGTAGGGAAACTCACTGAGCCATGAACCACGTCCATTTCCACGATTTCCCGACACAAGGCGGAAAACGGTATGAGCAAGAAAAATCTGAACATTCGACCGAAGAGAAGCGGGAACGCAAAGGCAGTGGAAATTCTCACTCCGTAAGGATTCATTTCACCCGATCTCTCTTTCCTTCGTCCCTCCCAAAAAAGAACACAGACTAGGAGCTCGAAAAAATCTTGCCAACTCAGTATATTTTTAACCCGTGTGGAGCAACGATTTTTTTACCGTTCCAAACGGGGACGCCATACTGACTTCTTTACCGACGCTATGTTCGAGCACAATCGTGATTCACATTCTCCCGTTATGTGTGTATCCTTTTTGCATGTCCTACCCGGGTTTGCAAGAAAGAAAAAAAACCTTTCACAGGTAACGGTGAGGATGTTTTTTCTTCCCCGGTTCAACCATGGACAGCAAACTGCGGAAACCGTCCATCCTGCAGCCGGTTGGCGTAATGGTGGAGTTGCCCTTGTTTTCGCTCCTTCTTTCCTTCAGTCGGTTGGTGGTAGGATTTTTATATGCTTCCTTGCTGCACATACTGTCTGCCACACCGCAGACAGCGCTGGGGATGAGTTCCCGATGGCCTACTACCGCTCTGCTCACATTCGACCACCCATACAGGCTCGAGGCACATATCGTACCGTCCGGCACATACCAGCAATAAAGTGTGCTGAACTTCTTTGCCACCATCCTTGCGGAAGTCTTGCGACCTTTGCAAAAAATAAGTTGAAAGAACGGGAAGGAGTTAAAGAAGAAAATGTTACTTTGCAGTTTTATGTAGCATGGAAAAAAATACTCATCTTGCATTATTTTTTAAGTAAAGTTACATAAACAATATAAACATATTGCTAAAATTTGTGTATAAAAAAACGCTCGATACGACACTTACAACAATAGAAGTCGACCTGTAAAATTCAACATGGAGCAGGTTAAGTTACATGAGTTTCCTATGGGTGAGTTTCCACCCCTCCCACCCCTTAAGCTTCCCACTTAACACCATCTTGGTGTGGCTCTGTTGTTTCGTGCTTTTCTTTTCCTATTTCACGCCATTTTCTTTGCTTTTTCTTCGCACCACATCAACACATTACTTGTTAACACACACCGCAACCGTAGCTCACGCGCAAGGCGCTAACAATGTTGTACCAACGGCCGTTTGCTTTCTTTTCCCTTTTTTTATATTTTCCCATCCTACGGGGGGGCAAACTGGGGTGAGAGTGAAATGTGTATGTAGGAAAAAAACAACGAATCAAACGGTCCACACACGGTTCCACCCTTACGAAACCAACACAGACAGCAATACGAAACGGCTCGGCTCGGGTAAGGCTGATATAATTCCCTGATACACTACAACGACCGCAATATACTCTATTTTTTCTCTCCACCTTCTTTGTTGGCCACTATATCTTGGGTTTCATTTTTTTTCCTTTCCTTGCCTTTTCTCCCCCCCTTGGGTGGCGCGTCCACAGACGCGCGCGCACGTCCTTTCCATGTTCCTGCCCCGGGAGTGGTTCAAAGCCGAGCGAGGAGAAGACCTTTGGAGATCCTTCTGGTTTTTTTTTTATTTCCTCCCCGTCCAAGTCTCTTTGCCCATTTGCTGCTTTTACTGCTGCTCGAATGCGGTCGACTTTTGGTCGGAATGTACCGGTGTGGGTATTTCCCTTCTTTCTGCGCCAATTTTGTTATCCTTGTCTTGTCGGGAGGATTTTTTTGCGCTCCGTAACATACTGCTATCCTTTTTTTCGTTATCGATCCATTTTTTTTATTTTGTATTTGTGGTCCATTGGACGTTTTATAACAATTGCTGTCCCTTTATTTAAAAAAAAGAGACGTATATATAACATGTTATTTGTGGAAAGTTATTTTGAGAGGATAGCAGAACGTCCTTAAATTACACTCAATTAAAGTCTTAATTTTTTAAGCTTGTCATCCACTATTAAATTTATATTTTATACAAGTCTCCCATACCAGCGTTAAGAAAGACTAGGATTTATTCCTACATGTTACTTCTTCTTTTCAATTCGAATTAGAAAAAGCCAACAGCATTGTAATATGCTGCTGACACGTCAGTAAAACCAGAATTTCAAACTTTATATTTATAAATTCAAAGTCTTCCTAGTAGAGTTATGGAGGAAAAAGTAATCAACAGAATTCCACACTGCACATCGCAGGACTATTTCGCTAAACAAACGATACAAAAAACGCCCGAAATGCAGCAGAGCGCTGTGAAGCTGTCGGGAAATTTATAGAATATCGGAAAAAGCACTAACCCCCTATCGTACTGTCTTTCCCCCCTCCCCCACATCGCTTGGTTACTCAGTTTGGTGTTGCGCTTTTTCACGGCTCTACCCCCATCTCGGTTTCCTATTTCTCTTTTTTCCAAACATTTCCTTTTGGGAAAACCCAACCGGGATGAGATTTAATGAGAACAAACAGTCCGTATCCTTTCTACGTTATGCTGCTTACAATATCCTCCTTGGAGCGAAAGGGGATTCGGTTTGGTGTTCGGACGCATTTTTCAACAACCCCTTCTTTCCTCTGCTCTACACTCGCCGGTAAAAGGATCACCGGGCAAGGACCCGGGATGGGAGCTGGCGTCTCTTTTTTCCATGGAAATCGAATACCTTTTTTAAGCTCGCCATTGCTCCACAGCTGAACCACTGCACGGGGCGAGAGGAAAGGAGTGGAAATATCACATGGAGGAAAAAAGAACCATTGCGAAGCCAATACGCTCTCCATCTCATCCTTTCCCACAGCTTCCCTTCGTGGGAGTTCGTACCGCAAATCTCGCCAGAAATAAAATTCGAAATGAAGCACCTTTCTACCGAAATAAAAAATAAAACAAAGGACGAAGAAAGGACCAACGGGCCACTGCCAGACGGTTGCGGTTCAAAAAACCCTCCCCCTCCTCTTTCTAGGGGTGGGTGGGCAAAGTCAGCTCGGTACGCCATGCCACCGATGTTAGCTTCGGTGTGTATAATTTGAAAAATAACTGCTTATTTTTTACGTCAGCAAGCGCCATCGTCGTCGTCTTCGTTCTGTGGCGTCCCGTGGACACATCGACGATCCATGTGTTGTCCTGCATTGTTGGCGCGTTCCCTCGGCAGAAGAAAGAAAGAAAGACAAAAGTTTTCCCACCACCGAAATAATACAGAATGGCAACGAAGGCGGTTGAGTTAGAACGAAGGAGCGACTGAAGTTACGTGAAAATTTCCAGTTTTCCCTCAAGCCAGCTCAAGCACAACTCGAAACCGCTTTCATTCGGGAGGGAAAGTGTTTTCTCACCTTTTCCTCCCACCTCTTCTCTCCGCCCCCTCCTTTGCGAAAAAGTCACTTTGTCTTGGCTGTGAAGGGTTGATTCATATCATGCGCTCTGCGGGATCAAATGACAGCGATTCATGATAGCGAAAGTCAGGACAAGCGAAAAATGGGAAAATGTATGTTTATAAAAGAGAAATTACAGACACACGGGAGTTGGGCCGCGGGAAGACGTTGTTCGTTTACCCGTTGGAAGGATTTTATTTTCGCATGCATACCCGTCATGATTTATTGCAACTCTTGACACGTGCCTGTGCGTTCTCTCACCATTCCTAGGCTCTTGTGTTTGCAGTGGAGGTTTCTTTTTCGGTTACATTTTAATTGATCAACTTGTATCCTTCTTTTATCGCATGGTTGAGATAATCAGATGCTCTCTTTATTTTTATTCAAAGCTTTATGTAACCAGGTGTCGATGTCAAATCGAGCATCTTGAAAAGCGAAATGAAGAAAATTATTCCGAAAGGGTAATGGTTTTCTTTGACTTGAACGTTGGTTCATTTCGTCATAACTTAAAATAAGCTTGAATATTGTCTAAGTTAGACCATCTAATTGATCGTTTCTTGCTTAATTTATGTAATGAGTTCCCTCGTCGCTAAAACTGTAAACTTATTTGAATGTTTCCACATTTTGGTAACCTTCCCCCCATCCACCCCACCATCAACCATGAACTGTCTGCACGTCTGACTATTTAACTCGCTTTTTGAACCGTCTAGCCGCAAACAACCCCTAATTTCCATTCATCACGCCCAACATTATTCCTATTCATCACTTTCGAACCCGTCCGAAACTGCAGCGTTTTTGCACCGAGCCAAAACGCTGTGAAATCTCACCAGGTGCCATTAATCACAAGGTTGTTGGTTGTTTTTACTAAGATGTGCTGCGTCCGTTCAACGTTCGCAACTTTCGACCACAACCGGTTCTCATGATTGGTGGCCGGACTGCGCCAAAACTCATTAGATGAACCGAAGGCCCGAAGGACCACCGACGGGCGACAAAAAAAAGTCTAAGCATTGCGACGACTAATGCTGACCAGCAGTGCAACCCATCGTGCATCGTCATAAAAGGAGTCCCGAGTAAAACTTTTACTTCGACCAAGGTTGTGCTCAGGTTGGAGATAAAAAGTTGAACTCACCTCACTTAAACTGGACGAGTTGATTCGGTCATTTTCACATGCCATGGATTCGAATCCATATCCTTCGGTAGGATAAAATATATTCGAATTTAAATTGTTTGCCGAAGAATTCACTTAACTTGCCTGCTCTTGAGTGGAATATTGTGTACCTTTTTAACCTTTTCTTTGCTATTTGAAAAAAAAATTGTGACACTAAAAAGATGGCAAAAGTCTCATGTTAGCTGTCTGAGTAATATTAAACGACTTATTTTTGCTGTGTGAGAAGAGATAAAAAAAATTAAAATAAATAGTTAATAAAAATCTTTTCTCAGGATTAATGATAATGTTTTACATAATGATTTCAAGTAAAACTTTTCATTAAAAATGTATGTAATTCTATTTACTTAAAGCGACTCGGTTTCGTTTGAAAACTATACGGTGGAAAACGATAATCATTATTTTGGAACCCATATTTTTCTATACCAGTAAATTTATGTATTCTGTTCCATGAAGCGAAAATGCACAAAATGGTGCGTGGTTCGTCTTCATTTTCCCCATTTATTTATCGCAATACGGGCGCAAAAACCTCCGAGTCACGTTAGGTCAAAGGAAGGACGCCCACTTCTTTGTAATGTCTGGCTAGGAGAAGGAGTTTTTATATCATTTTCTTGCCTCAAGCCACCGCTTTCTTTCCCTCCCCAGCCATTTCCACCCGTTATCGAAACGCAGCGAGCCTTCCTGAGAAGTCCTGATGGTCCTTTTTTGGGAGAGGTTGGGAGAAGTCGGAGCGAAGGAATAGAACAAAAAAGAAACGGCCATTACGCTGTGGAATGGAAAAGCAACCCACCCGTTCCCCATTGGTCCATTCGATGGCTTCAGCATAATGGTGGAGGTGGTGGTGGCCATCAGTGGCGCAAGGGAAGCTTCCACAGGGGTTTTCCACCGAGGCAGGGCAACGGGCAGAGAGAAAACCCCTAACGAAGCACCACAAACAAAGCCCTTTGATGGATGGACACAGCAGTAGCAGAAGTAATACGGAAAAAGGCACCGAGTATTTCGAAAGGAAAAGAAAAACACCTCCTCGCTCCGGCACGACATGCGGGTGGAAAATGCGACGCGAACGAGGGGTGGCAAAAATGACCGAGAGCAGAAAAGGCGGGAAACAGCCAACTGGCAGGCGTGGAATGGCCAGGGTTGGGGCTTGTCAGTTGAGACATAAAATGCGACGGCGAGAGGGCCTGGAGCCTGGGATGAAAAACTGCGGGGAGGGTGGTTTGAAAAAAAAAAAATAATCGGAAGCTACAAAAGAGAGCTACGGGCTTTTTATGATTCGGAACAATTTCTGTTTCTGTCTTGCATTTTTTCTCCGATTTGTTTGGCTCGTCCCGAACCCGGACTTCCTTCCCCCCTGGCAGATCCTTCACTTTGGGCAGCGCTTTTTCCTCCTACAAAGGCGTTGCTGGTTTGCTTCTTGAGTGTTCAGTTTGCCAGCGAACCGGGGCTCCATTACTCGAGCTTTTTGCCGACTGATGAAGCCAGCCGAGCGTAATGGAAGGCTGTTTCTTGCGACTTGCCAAGCTCAAACCAAACACCAAAGATGCCTGCCCCCCGCCGGCCGGAGAATGATTATTATTCCATACATTTTTTACCCCACCCTCGCCTCCATCCGGTCTCGGTCCCCCCCACACCGGCATTTGTTGTAAGATGATTCATACTTTTATTTACATTTCTTCACGAGAAACAACCCGTTAGACAACGTCCCGTTTGATTAATTAGCGCCAGGCTGCGGAACCGTTCCACTGTCTCCGCCGGTCTGTCGTCGCCCGGAGCAACCGAATGGATGCTTTACGGTGCAATATTTTGTGATTTTATATGCTTTTCGTGGCCGGGGGTCGGGGAATAAATTAAATTAAATGCTTCATCCAGCCCTGCGAAGACGCCGTGCGATTGTGAATAAATTTCATAAAAACCAACCAAACATCTCGGAACTTGTGTCCGGCAACGGTGCGCAAAACCGTGTACATTGTATGCATGTTGCATTGTCCACAGTTTCACGTTTATATAAAAGTTTAAACAGAACAGAGTAGGAAGCAAAAATAAAAGTTGGACCTCTTCCCAGATTGGAAGTGATTTTGTTGCGCACCGGGAGAGGAGCAAAAAATCGTTATTTTTAATTACGAAAACCACCTCCACTCGCCCACAACAATGCTCGCAACGTTCTACCAATGCGTCAGGTCCAGACTTGGAAAAACCCGAACCGACCGGCATGGTTTGCCCGCACCGACACCGATTTTTACGCCTCCGAACGCCCACTTGAGCTCGTTTGGGTGCTCGCTTTTTTTACCGCTTTCGTTACGAAAGAAAGTGAGTTTTTCAAACAATATAAAAAAGGGCATCTCCCGCCCAGAGTCGCTCGACTCAACCATCGACATCTTCGTCCTTCCGGTCGACGACATCCTTCTTCCGGCAGAGAGACCGGCGAGCACCCAGCACTGAAGCAGGATTCGAGGCCAAATGGCGACGATGGACGCCGCAACGGAAAGTCTTGCGCGGACAAACGTTTTAATTTTTTGCCTAATTAAAAAATAACACAATTAAAACCTCATCATCGTCGTCGTTTGTCCATCGGAAAGGGATGGTGGACAGGGTGGGGCGGGATGACCGGGAGGGCAGGACACCGGTCGGTGCTCTTGGGCTGGTGAGCAAAACCCTCAATTCCACGCCCGACTGGTTCGGTGTACGGAAATCAACGGAAAATAATTAGAGACCAGAAGAACTGAAGGAGGAAATACTGTAATTTTTTAAAGAAACGAAAAAAAATCTTCCGTTTGTACCAAAGCTTAGAGTCAAAAATATTGAAAACGTGTACTGAACACATTTATTTATGTTTTTCTTCACGATTTTCTAAATTAATTATTACTGACACGTAAAAATCGTTTCGTAATTGAGTAAATCTTGCAATCAATTTGAGATAATTTCAAAAAAACCCAATCCAACGAGCAAAAACGTTAAAGATTCTTATTAAAATGACGTTCATTAGTCCAATCATCAAATCGTATTCGTAAGACGTTACCTAGCGCCTCCAAAACCGTCCACTTGATTTTTTGTTCTAATTGTGCGGGAGTAAGAGAAACACTTGAGAAAAATCACCAAAAAATGCTATTAGGGTAACGTAATTACGCGGACGAACAGGCAAAAAAACAACGCATCAACCCAACATTGCGCGAAGTTGAATTTAATTGAAGGAAAGATAATTAATTCATGGCGCGTCGAGCGTCCAGAACCGAACTGGACCGGAATTGATGCCACCGAAAGTGGGCATGATGGGGAAATGCACAATTTCCCGCACGGAGCGCAAGTGTCTTGTCCACTGCAAAATGCCATTACCCGATTAACGATGGGGAAATGTAGCGCTAGTTCGGTTTTATTTCGTCCCCTAATGACAACGTGCCATGGCCGAAGAGTATTTTTCTTTCGGCAGAATGGCCGCAATTAATGAAGGCGTAACAAGTTTATACTTGCACGAATCACATAAGAAAACGGGTATTTTACGAGTGGAAACGCAAGGATTGAGCAACGTTTAAGGAGATGAACATCTTAAATGTCTACGTCTCGTTAAACACCTTGAGAATTTTTAATCGATTAAAACACTCACAAAGTGAGGGTTAAGAGCTGCTAATGGACGCACGTTTATTCTCTGAGGACTCTTGGCCAACAGGTGAACACTTTCTGAGCGGGTTTGAAACCGATACGGGCACTACCAATTGCATCACCTTTGTATCAACGACGATCTAAAACTCAATGCGCACCGAAGGCCATTTCCCATAAGGACGCCAGTTTTAAACCCGGAAGCTCCGACTCGAGCAACGTGAGAAAAAGTGAACGAAGATTGAAAGGCGTGTTTTGTTGAACGTTAAAAGAGTTTATGTGTTCACAGCAGTGCTCGGGTTGCCGTTCCCCACACCGATGTGCCCCGGCCAGGGTTATCTTTTTCCCAAGCCGAAGCTGCCGTTGCAAAAATCTCCCTCCCTTCCCGGCAGCCAGGAAGTGAGCTGACCCGTTTAGAGGGTGCAGAGATGAAACCTTTTTAATATTCAACCAACTTTAATTTATACTTACTTCCCCCGGCCTCGCTGGCTCCTCGATCCTGGCGACCTAGATGTCCGTTCGTTCCTTAGTTTTTAAGCGAATGCCCGGTAGTTCCTTTTTTGTACGTTTGCGTTAATGTTTGTTCTTTTTTCCACCCATACCCATGCCGCAACTCTCCGTTCCGGCAAAGTGCAAGTGAGTGACAGCGGAAACATTCACCGAGAAAAAAAAACCTTCCTCCGGTAGAAAAAGGACAACAACGGACGGGAAAAGTTTGCTTCTGGTCCATCCGAGGACGATAGTGTTCCCCCCCCCCCCTCCACATCCTCTCCCCATACCCTGCGTTTTCCTTTATGTTGGAAAATAGAATGGGAAAATCGAGAAAACGTTAGATTGGATGGAACCTCGGTCCGCGGACGGCTCAAGGTGTTCCTCGTCTCATCAAATGCTTGCTTTTTCTCCCCCCCCCCCCCCCCTCTCTCGCTTTCTCTCTCCTCCCATCATCAAGGCCCACCTTTGACCATTCTGATTTCATCCTCCCACCCGAATTCCGCTCATCGTTCGGTCGCCCACACTGAAGTTATTCCCGGCGCGGAACTTTTGCTTGGGAGAGGTCGGAAAAACCCCACCACCACCAACGACGACGCTCGGCGAGCTTTTTTCGTTCAGTTTTTCCCATTTTGTTTGTTGTTTTTTTTCTCAATTTTTGTTTCACTCAGCGAGAAATAAATTAATTTTTCTCTTTTCTTTCACTTTTCGCTGACTCGCCCTGCTCGTCTGCACTTGGATGGATTTTATCCCATCATTTCCACTTCTTAGATGTTCCACCCTCGGGTCCTCTAGCCTTTATCTCGGACTTCCCGCTTCCCACGGTGGAAAGGGGTAGAAAATGCAAATGGTAAATGAAAATGTGAAAATTAATACAAACTGTCGGACCACCCAAAACAGCACCAACCCCGAGTACTCTGTGGAGTGTACTGGAAAAAAAAGAAACCAATAGTGGGGACCGGGGAAAGAAAATGGAAAATCGGTACACTAGTGGGAAATGGGAGCCTGCAATTGGAGCGGAGAGCGAAAAATAGCTTTGAGGAAAAATGATCCGCTGCACACTGTTGTGAACCCATCGTCGTCAATGGTCGCTAAACCAACGTCATCATCGCCATCATCATCATCATCATCGTCGTCTCCCTCTTCAGCCATCGTCAATGCAATCATCAACTCTTTCTTCGTCGCAAGACCAACAGCACAAGACCCGATGAAAGGTTTCTTTCAACCGATCGGACCCGATAACCCACACCTGAGGCCGCCTCAGCGCCCCGTCCCGCCCCCCGGGGCGACGAGTGACAAAGTGAACGAAATGGAAAAATGGAAAACTCAACCGCCCAACCAGCCCCCAAACCTTGGGCAGGTTCTTTTGTTTCTTCCCCGCGCCGGCGTAAGCAGAGCACAGTCTCGGACGACATCAACATCAACTCCACTGTCATTATCGTATTTTCATTGCTCAACTCTCGAGCTGAGTCTCCTTTCCTGTGCTGTGCTTTGTGTCCACGGCGGGGATATTTATTGCTAAAATAACATTTCACCACCCTCCAAAAGGGGTTCTTTGGGGTGGGGGTTTCGGGTGTCGCTTGAGACACGGTCCGAGAACGAGAGTAATAGAATATTTTCATTTGAAAAATGTCACCGCCCGACCGGGAGGGAAGCTTTTTACGCAAAATGCTCCGCAAACTGTAAAGCAAAGGCGCCCTCGCCCTGGACGAAGAGCGTGCCGATGTTTCGCTTTCGCAGAGTTGCTAAATCATAAAAGTGTACTCTGCTTTGAAATGTGAAAAATTGACGAGCGCAACCGAGGGAGGTTTCCATGATGAGGATTAATTTAGTATGAGTCGCGTCCATTTCACGGAGTGGGTTTATGGAAGTGTACGAAAAATCACTCCGAAAGCTCTATATTTTGTCTGGGAATTTGCGGTGTCAGATAAATTAGATTATTTAAATTTTACAGTATTTAAAATAAATGGCATTTCACGAATTTTCATGCTGAGCACATATTTTCATGGTACAGTTTTATTAAGTTCCGTAAAAAATATTTTGCTGGTCAAAATGATAAAAATATCAACCAGCACCAAAAAATGTAAATGGAATGAAAACTACATTATCCGTTTTCGTTGCATATTTTTCACAATGTTCCAACCTTATCGCGTTCTTATGATTTAGGGTTTTCCTCTCGTCAGCGGAAGTATTTCGGTTCAAAAAAAACCCCCGTTCGTCGGTAAAAAAAAGTGAACCAAAACGCTACGAAACCGGAATGGAAGCTTCGAGTCTGGAGTGGCGATTTCGGGATGCTGCACCAAACGATAAACGATGTCGGAGCAGCAGCTTTTTTCCCCCCTTTCCTATTCCGGTCGTTCGTATGTCCGGAAAAAACTGTGTGGAATAACTTGCAAAAAAAATAACAGGAAGCAGTATATAAAGAATATTTCTCTTTCAGCACCTCAACCTGCTTCGGAGCGGTTTTCATTGTATGTACTTACACTTTTTTGCTGCTCCGGTTTCGGACTTGCTTGGATTTAGCTCCACTTCGTCTGGGATTCGCTCTAGGATGTAGGAAATATCATGGTGAGGGAGTGGGAGGGAAACTTCGTCTGCTTTTGAATCCCATTCCGGCACTGGCATTATCATTGTATGCCATATTTTTCCACCACGAACCTTCCGCTGAACACTCTGTCCAGCAAACTATGGTTTAGAATAAGTATGTATGTGTGTGTGTGTGCGTGTGAGCCACATATGGTCATCTTCAATTAAAATAAATAATTCATCAAACTCTTTTTACTTGCACAGGCATTAAAAGGATGGGAAAACGGAGTAGATCGACGCTGCCCGTTTTCCGTGTATCGAAAAATTTTAAATTGTTTTCAAACTTTATTACTCTATGGCCCTTGCTTAACTTCGGCAGGATTCATTTTTTCTGCTAACAACCCCATCTATGTACCACCAAGCACAAGCTTGAAGCAAGCGCGAGGAAAGAGAGTCACACCGAGCGAGTTCTTTTCTATTTTTATTTCATCCTCCCGTTTCCCTTGTCCGGTCCGACTTGGAAGAATAACTTTTTCGCCAGTAATTGAAAGCTCGACAAGGGAGAGTCTGGATTAAGGTTATAACACTACGGAAGTCGCCATAAACCCACTCCCGTGCAACCCACCCACCCTTCTCTCCTCCTTTTTGGTTGCAGTTTAAAGTTTCTTTCTGCATTTTCCACCTCCAGCTGCTTTTCCATCACAGCAGCGCCGAGGGGACAACACTTTTTATTATTCTCTTTTCCTCCTTACATTCGCAAATACACACATTATATACGGCTCTTTTTTGTATGGCTTAGCTATGGTGTCCTGCTCATTATCCGTTTCGCTTCACCCGGTTATAGGCAAAAAAAAACCCAAGAGTTGTCTGTCCCTAGTTATAACGTTTTAAGCGACGTAAAGTTATTTTATGGTACCAACCCAAAAGGATGGAGCCGTGGAGGTGTGTCGTTTTGCTCTCCTTTTTTCTTTTGGTGCCATTGTTACACTCCACAGTAAAAATTTTCTCGCTTACCTTTTTCCATCTGCCAACATTGTCGCCAAAATCGTCAATGGTTTTAATATTTTCCAGCCATTCTCTTGCCAAACGGTTTTAAGCTCCATATTTTTACGTCTCATATTATTCGTTCTTCCATCGATTTATTTACTTTGTTAGCTGGAGCATATTTTACCTCTGAGTAGGCATGAAAAACGACCAGTTCGAAGGAAAAACCGAACGCCGTGAGATAAAGGTGGCACAATATTAAAAACTTCCTCGCCCATGCGTTTTCCTTTGTCATGACATCCTTTCGGTTCAGCTTGCTTCGATTCGGGAAACAAGAACAAATGATGCCTGTTTTATTTTTGTCATTTTCCTCGAAGCCCATCTGCCTTACAGAGTATATAAAAATCCACAACCCCGGATGGTCGAGCGTCAAATAGGGATGCAAAATGGGGGAAATATATAAGGAAGGCAAGTTTTTCCCAACGAAAACTAACAAGAAAACACGAACAGATAAATTGAAAAGGAGGAGAAAAAATCCATACTCGTGAAAGAACCAAACTCACAGAAAATCCTTGTACTGGACTGGAAATGGTAAGGCAAAGAAAACCCCTCCTGCTGGTGTTTGTTTCGATAGGCTTCTTTGGAGCGAAACAGATAAAAAGTGAGACACTAGCGTGGACACAAACAAAAACATGAGCTCAGTGTTTGAAACAGCTCAAGCTATAGAACTGACTCCAAACAGCAAGAATCCGATGGGGAAGAGAGAGGAAGAAAATATCGTACACTTTTGTTATTTAAACACCTTTTTTTATCTGACAGCATGCTCGCAACGAAGCTCTTGATGCTGTTGTGGATGTTGGTATTTTTGCTGTTTTTCCCTTTTATCCTTGCGCCGTTCTAAGAGCTTCTAAGGGTCTCTTCGCCAACGGCCAAGAAAACTCCCTACTTTTTTTGTGCCCGTCCCTCAATGAAGATGGTTTTTCATTTTCTGATATCCTTAACATTCTTTCCGATTCATTTTCTCGCTTACTCTTTTACGTTCTATCCTTCTTCCATCACGTTTTGGCCCCGCAAAGAATGTCCTGCTGGGTTGTGTGTGTTTTGAGATGGTCTGTACAATTTTTTTATCTGGTACTCTGTTTCCATCCTTCCGCTCGAATCAGGTTGAACTTTTTCCGCGCCTGGCATTCATTTTGCTATCGCAGCTTCTGTTTTTTTTGCCGACATTTTTTGTGTAAGTTTAACTTGGACGGTTTGAGTATTTTCCATGGCAAAAGGGAAATAGAAACGAAAAATAAACACCCAGCTAGTGCAAGCGTTCCGATCTCTCTTTCTTGTTCCACCCGCCTCAAACCTCAGGTGGTTCCCAGGAGTTTTCATTTTAAGAACAAATTTTCACCATCGAAACGGAAACGAACAAACAAAATGGAGATGAACGCCGAAACCTTTCGCACTCGCCAACGGATCGTGGAAAAACAAACGTCCCGGCCAGTAGTCCCCTGGTCGTACCCTTCCCCCCCTGCCGCTCGCACCTATCGGTGTACGTAATTGTATCCGTGGCAAACGAGCTATGTATACGTCTGGGTTTGGCCTTTTATTTTTTGCTCTTCACCGCTCCTTTTCTTCCTCGAGCAGAGCTTCATTCAATTTGCCTTCGCTCCGCTGGCGAATGATGGGTGGAAATTATAGCTTTGGAATATTTTAAAATTTTCTTAATTACGGGATGCACACTCTCGGGTCGGCGTTGGCAGCAGGACTCGTTTTTCCTAACCGGCGACCGGTGGGTACGGAAGGAAATCGCCATGGAGGGAAAAAGTATCTCGCGCTTCTACGGGCCGTGCTGATAATGTCAGTTAAAGAAGTACATTTTTGGCGTCCGACAAAATAGAAATAACCATCCTGCCAAGAAGTGGGAAAGTACAGTTGACAAATATATTTGAATTATTGAAACACTTGTTTCATATTAAAATAACTCATAAAACATAGTTTTCTCCACAAAAATGTTTTTAAAACAAGCATTTCTTCCTCTTCCAATACAATAATTAATTATTTGGGAATAACTAAGCTCAACCACCGGGCGTCTCCATTGGATAAAATGAATACACCATGCGCCTCCATCAGTGCATGCCAAGCTCGTGTTTCAATTAAAAGTATTTTTCAGCGGGTTTCAATATGTATGATATTTTAGCTCCCAACGGCAACGGGTACTACTTTCGATTCATGTCGCCAATTTTGCGATAGTGATTACCCGACCCCGGAAGAGACCTAACAAATCCCCCGGTGCGTTGATGTGGGATTGGTGTATGTGTTTATTTTTTCTCCACTCCGCTCCCTTTCTCTTTCTGGTAACTAAAACGAAACACGACATCGCACAGCTGTATCTTTTTCTATTTTCTCAAAACACCCTTTTGATGTGCCGTTCGATGCAGTGGCGTTAATTTTTGCATCCAACATTTATGTGCCCGCCTCACTGAGCAGGACCATTTTTCACTTGCATCCTCGTCGTCGCAGTTCCACCCTCTTGCCGCCACGGTAAACACACGTATTCCCGACGCACTGTGTGGCTTGTTTGCCCGGCCGTTACCGCTTAGTAGGCAAATTTCGATTTTTCCTATTGATTAGAATTAGCGGCAGAAAAACCGCGCCAACCTCAGACCACCGGCCGCGCGTAAAACGCACGAACCGCCCGGGCTACCCCCATTCCCTCAGCTCTCACCACCCTCTGTCCCTCGTGACCGCGGGCAAACGAAAACAATTAGACAGGGCCTCTGTATGTCTGTGTGCATGCACGCACCGTCCTGCGTCTGGGCTTGGATCCGAGTGCCTTGCCTATTGTTGGGTTGGTGGCCTTTCCGTCGAATGACACACGCAACCCCCATCCCTCGCTTACCCCACCAAGACCCCTTCTTCCCGGGATGAGAGCTAACGCTGCGAGCCAGTGTGTTTTATGAGCTTTCCCCAAGCCCCCAACACTGTTCCCCACTACTGGCCAAAGGGAAAATAATTTTACAGATGAAACGCACGAGCGGCACAAAAAAAAGGAAATAAAAGCATACAAAATACTAACTCCATCTATTTCAACACCAACAAACGCGACCAGGCCGAGTCGAGAGAGCTCAACAGAGCAAAGAACAAAAACAGTAAAACAAAAAAGGCGGGTTGGGGTGGGAAACACATACGCACCCCCCCCCGGGGATGAGTCCCGGTGGACAGACAAACGGACGGTGGAGGGGGTTTCTAAACGATGCGCATCGCACGATAGTGTGCACCGACCGGGCACATCGCGACCGGACACCTCCCAGATAAACGAGGATATACATGGACCCACCCTTCACTCGATGACACGAAAGAAAACTCCAGCGATGCAGCTGGACGGGCGCAGTCATGCAGTTTTTCTGGGAAGAAGAGAGGGGGGGTAAACGGGATGCTTGCAATATAGATTTTATTTATATTAATTCTCGCGATAAATAATGGATTTTGCCTCAGGTTTTTCTCGAGTCCAACCGCCGCAACCGCCGCCCGGATGTGCAGCCCGGACATACACCAACGCACATAATTTAATAGAGATCAATGGGCTTAAGGAAAGGTGGTTGGTGGTAGAACTAAGCAGCGATAAAAGAGGGTAAGGTAATTTTTAAAACATACATGGGGAAAATAATTGCATCCCACCGTAACTCTAATGCACGCATGGAAAACAAGCTCCCAAACAGGAAAATTAAGCATTTCAAAAGTAGCAGAGAAAAGTTTAACTTAACCGTCCCTTTTAGTTGAGAGAAAAATGTACCAATCAATGGGGAGATTTTGTCGCCAGCGAGGAAAAGTCCAGCAGGTGGATGTTGTACAACCCTCCAGAGATCCCGACTCCATTCGTTCCCGCGCGAACATAGATAATGATTTCGGTCCAGTGGAAAAGACCACTTTACACCCGTAACCCCCCTCGAGGTGGGAGTAGTGCACATTTTCCTGACGCTATTTTAATTTTCCCCACTTCTTTTTCCCGAGCGTCCAAGAGCTCACCAAAGCCGGGAGTGACGGTTCACTTGAACCTGGAAATTATTTCAGTTTCTAAACTAACTGGAATGGAGGAAAGGGAGATGGTTGGAAAAATAACGAGCAGGGAGGTGGCTGACACACGGTACTGGGGAAATCCTTTCCGGGGCTAGTAGGAAGCGGTCTCCCGGACGAATTGTTTGTTCGGAGCTGTTATTATTTTCTATGCTTCCCGGGCCACATTTTTTTATGTGTTTGTCTGTTTGCCTCCTGTTGTTGTTATTCTTGTCTGCCGTTAAAACTATCCTCACTTCACCCCCAAACACACAAAAAACGCACACATACACACACCCTCCCACTCACCCTTCGGTTGGCCGGAAGGGAATGTTAGAAATATGTATAGTTTCTGCTTTTTAATGAAAGGCAACACCGCCGCCAAGGCTCGCGAAAAAAAGAGACCGAGACAATGGGTGATGGAATGGGCAAAAACCGAGCATGGGAGGACGTGCGTGTATGTATGTGTTTATGTGTGCTACTAGCCCTGCGTTCGGTTCACAATGGGGACGTGATGATGATTATGGGGCACAATGATAGTGATGGTAATGGGCTCGCAAAATCTCGCGAATCTGCATGCGACCAATGTATCTACGAGCCTTACGCATGTGTATGCACATGTGTGGGTGTGTATGTGTGTGGGTGGTATATTTTTTAGTGCGTGTGGCGGTGCGTATTTATATTAGTGAAAGTGGGAGAACACATGCAATAGATCTAAAACTAACCACCCTTCGGAATCGTAGTCGCTTTATGTTCCCTCAACCACAAATTCTAAACAAGCAGCGCCCGCCCGGTGGGTGTTGTTCGCTATGTGCTTGCTGAAGGAGGAGGAGGGAGAGAGCTGGTGTGAAGGGAGCTCGGGGGGTTGACGGGAATGTTAAAGGGCGCGAGGTTTTCCGGTAGAAACCGTCGCTGCGTTCGCTCATTAGCACACAAACTCTAAACCTCTAAACAGCAGCAGCAGTAGCACACGCACACCCGATGGAAGCATACATACAAACGCACACATCTTTGCACGGTTTATCCCCATACTCCGTTGCAAAACTTTTCCTGTTTACCGCCGAGCCATCAAACTACACGCACCCACACACACACACGCACGCAGGAAGCACTCATGACGATATTTGAAATGATACTCGATTAAAACGTGAGTGAGCTGGTTTACGGTAAAGTGTAGGTGGACGGAGGCGGGAAGAAAGACTCCTTCACCAACACCCCAACCTCGACACATACACTCGGTATACACACATATCCTTTCGATCGCAACAATCGAACCCGCCGGGACTCGAGTGAAGCCGGACCGAAACCGTTTTCCGGAGTGGTCCGACGTGCCCTGTCCACTGGCTCAACTCGACGCACTGTACCGCACGTCATCCAGGAGTCACACCAAACCGTCATCTTTTTGATTTCAATGCGTTTTCGCATGCCAAATGGGGGGAACATTTTGCCCTCGCCCTTTTTTATCGCACGATTTGCTCATTCTGCTGTGCATTCTGAGTGGAAAGGAATAGCATTTCGACGTCGAGTGTCATGGTTTGAAGAAGTATTTTAATCCTTTTGACGACTTCATTACTTATTTAGCTAAAAAAAGATAAAAATCAAAAACAAAAAGCAAATGATTGTTTGTTTTCCCCAGAACGTCAATAGATGTGAATCACCAACATTTGCAACATTTTTTTTATCAGGATCTCACTGTTGAAACTAAGGTGTTTTCAATTGTCATGAAATTTTTAAAATTGTTTTCCTCTTTTATATTCTCAGCGTTTGTGCATTTTTCGCTTTGTAATGATAGAAAAAATGACAAAAAAGCAATGCACTCTTCATTATATTTGTGTTTTGAAAGGACATCAGTTTACAATTAATATTGAATAGTATAAAAACCAACATTCATGTTACAAATCTATTGACACTTAATATTAAATTTTGGGTTAAACTAAACTCTCAACTTTTTAAGTTGCTGTGACCAGCATAAGTTAGAAAATGTTGAGTTAAAGTTAAAAAAACCTTATTATGTCGATGTTTATTTCATAAAGTTTATCAAAAAAATTCTGTGTTACCTTTATTGTAAATACACCTTATCATATTATGTAGTTTAAATTAGAAAATTAAATGTGCTTTACCATCACTTCCACTTGCATCGCTAGTATCACACCATATGGTAAAAAAACGGGGGGTAAAATGAAACCACATCGTTGCAAACCGAGACTCACTGTAACACATGTTGATCGAATTTCGCTTACGCACCTTCACCAGGTCGGGGAAGCGGGAGAAAGTTGCAACATGGGCAACATCCCATGCTGCTCCAGTTCGCCCCCATGCCATCCAGCATCCTTTCCATGACGGCGCGGCGCGAACACCGTTCTCCTGCCTAACACATAGAAACAACCGCCGAACAGAATAGTAAACCGCGCCAGCCCGTCAATTCCACCGTGTTTCGTAAAGCAATGCTCAGATGCTTAGAAAGAGAGATGGGAAAAGAGAACTAAAAGAGAAAGAGAATAAAAGAAGGAGAAAGATAGACGGGAAGAGAGAGAGAGAGAACAAAAGAGAAACAGATAGTGGGAGAGGGAGAGCAGACGATAAAGTGAGCTAAAAAGGAAAGAACAGGAAAGAGTAACACATAAAGTCAGCTAGTTCCACACCGAACTAACCCCAGGACTTTTACCGCCCGGCCATCAAATCCTCCTGCTCCTTGCCAGCATCCCTTCCATCCTTTCTCCTCCTCTTCCTCACCCCTTTCCAGCTTAAAGAATGGCCACCAACGTGGTGATGTATGGCACGTGGAGAAGCGCCCATCCTCCGGCGGCGATGACGTCGACGGTATTTATTATTATTTTAAGGGAAGAGAAGCTTCGCCAGCAGCTGAGGGGTGGTTGGGAGGGCCGACTAGCTTCTAAACTACCATCGACACTCACACACACACATACAACCCACCTACACCAGGAAGGCGCGGACGATGGCAAAACTATCTACAGAAACACGCGCGCGCGATGCCTCGACGCCTCGAAGTGTTGGTGTACGTGTGCCACCTCCGTCGGAATGTGGGAAAAGACGATGGGGTTGGGTAAGAAGATTGCCACCGCACTCCACCCTCCCACCCCCATAGCCATCTTCCTTCGCGCGCCCATTTGAGCCCGCCGTCGTCGCGCTTCTCGGCGCGCGGTTTTGAAGCAATTGAAAGTTGTTTAAAAAAGGTTGTTTAAAAAAAGGCCACACCAGTGCCAGCGAGAAAAGGTTGTTTAAAAAAGACGCTTTCCCTCATCTTCTTCCATCTTCCACCCACCAAGGAAGGGTGGGATGGGGGGAGGCAAAGTTCGCGGAACCACCGGCGGAAGTCCTGGCTGGCGGTGGCTTTAACGAGCGAACCGACCGAACCGTGACCGAAACCCGGGGATCAATTGGGAAAGGGCTGGGAAATCTCCTTCCGAGCGATGCATCGGGAAACACGTACACGATCTGAACCGACGGTCGGCCGGTTTGGTGCTGGGAAGAAAGTAACCAGACGTCCTTTTTTTAATTCACCATTCAGCAGATGTTTGTTGAACGGTTGTTTGTTCGTAGGGAAATTGAGAAGAAGGAAAAAAGGCCCTCTTCCCGATGAAAGGTAAATTCTTCAAGTGAATGCTCCTTGATTGCTTCCTCGTACCGATGTCCCGTTACACGGGGTGTGGAGCAGTAAAATCCGGCTTCCTGTGTGAGTACAACCCCCACCGGGAGCGGAATGTGTGCCATCTGGAACGAGAAACGGAAGTAAAACGGGGAACCGAAAAAAAATTCCTCTGAAGGACCTTCCGGTTCACTCGACCGTGTGCCGTTTGGTCGGCGACCGAATGTGGGTCTCTCCGATTTTGAAGGTCTCCTGCACGCTTCATCCAACGGTACCATTTCCCTCCCTGTGTGTGTGTGTGTGTTTGTGTGCATTTCTCTTCAACCATCGCACGTTTCGATTGTCTATAGCCCCGTTTAAAGAAAGGACCATCGGGACGAGCCTTTCCCGCTCCCAATGGCCCATCGGCACTCGCTGAGCCTTCTGCAACATCGTAGGCAACCGAGGACGATGTCCGGCAATGTTCGGCAAACGTGCCAGACTTTAGGGAAAGCGGTTCGACGTTCGAAGTACGGGAAGTGCGGACCTGGTCGGTATCCTTTGCAGCAATACCACCGGTAGTCTGGGGCGTTAGAGGACGCGTTCTCCGGCACACGAGTGTGCATCTTTGTGTACGTGTGTATGCCTGTGTGGTACACCAGGATTCAGTCGACGCAACAACAAAGCCTAGCGAAAGGGAAAGCTAAGCCGGTTGGTTTGAGGCCAGTACTACGTTAAAAGTCAAACTGAGGCGAAAGGAATCCGGTACACTTTTTAAGGTCGCCGAAGGAGACGGGCCTCCATCGAGGGAACAGTGTTTAACCAACTAATTGCAGCAGTCTGTTTGATATGGGAATCCCGGCATAGAATTTTGGATTGCTGTTGTTTTAAATATTTTCAATATAAACGAGATTACCTAAAGTAACATATCGAATAGGTATTTGTTGTTCAAAGTTGACAAGATAGTGGGTTTTCTTTTCAAAACTTTTACTTTGAACTTGACTTTTATGTGATATCTTTTATTTTCTGAGTATTAAGCTCTTTATTTGGGTTAATGACATGAAATAATTGTTTTTTATTATTTGCCATCTTATTTGTTAAACAACTCTGCATTTGATTCATTTTTTATGTTCGGATAATCGGCCTTTAGTAAAAAATTTACCAATTGTATATCTGACCATTTTCCAACAGTATGCACCTTAATGATTATGTGGGTCATATATCGTATGAAATAAAAATCGTTGAACTAAAGCTTCAACTTTAACTTTTTTGGTCGAGTTCGAAAAAAAAAATCTCCGTTAATCGAAATCTTGCAAATCGAATAACGTTCATCGATCAGAGAGAAAAAAAAATCCTTTGAACAAATGCAGCCTAGAATGTTTTTGTTAATTGCATTCCCAACGCCGGTATTTTCTACTTTTATCCACTGCAATGTATTTAAAATGCATCCAACACTGTAACGAGCGGAACGATTGCATTCAAAGAAAACGGGTTGCTTGCTGGGAAATGTAATCATTCCTGCTCCAACTTATAGCCGGGAAAGAAGTGCCGATTAATGCGAGGAAGCTGGACCAACCCTAGCCCTTCCCCCTGAGGTTGAATCGACCACTTAACACTTGCATACTTTGCTCGAGGGCCATTTTGTTTCCCCGCCCCAAACCCCAGCGTTTCGCCGATGATGGACTGCCATCGACACCTCCAAGCGCCGGCAACTCCGGCAGGAAAGGAATCGTATTCGGGGAAGCCAACCTTGATTCGAAAATGTTATATACTTTGAAGAGAATATTCTTTTTTTCTACTGCTTGTTTACCTTAAACAGGTTCATTTCTATCGGTTCCCCGCCAGGATAACGGTCAGCCAATCGGGGGACTTGGTTGATATTTAAAACAAAAAAATAAAAACCGGAAACAAACTCGTGGTCGAACGTGTTAACGGGAGGAAAAAAAATTAACAACACAGGGGCAAAAGTGGGGAAAAAAAACTTCCAAATTACGCTGAACAGCGATGAAATATCGCGCAAGACCACGCGAGCCCGTTTTTTTCATTCCTCCTCATTTACTACCGTCATAGCAACCGTGAAAACACTGACAGAGAATGTTTAAAAAAAACAAGGATCCAAGCACACAAAGGAAAAAAGAAGTATTTCTCTAGGTGTTTCCGATACGTGTGTGTCTGTGCGCTACGATATAAGAGAGCCGTGGTCAGCTAAAATCGAGGTTGGCGGAGCGAGAAAAATCGCTGCGAAAAAACGAGACGCACAATAAAAGGAAAATGTCGGAAGGGGTGGGAGGTGAGCTGGGTGGGTAAAAAAACATCCCTCTCGCCATCGGTGTACAGATAACGGCCAGCCGATGATAGGAAACGGCCACCCCACAGACAAACACACACACACGCACGCACACTCGGTGGTGCTCGTTGCATCGTTGTTGCGTAGCGATTTGGAAAAAAAATACGGGCAGGATGAAAAGGACGAAACCGTTACGTATTGGACGGAGGATAGAAAAAAAAGGTCACGGGTCCGTGGTGAAAAGTGGGCGTATTTTTTTTTTTTGCTTTCACTTTTGCTCCGTTCTGTTTCGAATCGCTACTGGCTTTTTTTTGTTCCAGGCGGTTCCCGGTGGTCCCGGAGAGTAAACCGTATTCCGGATGGCGAATGTCCTGGCCATCATCGCCGTCGTCGTCGTCGTCGTCGTTGTCGTCGTTGGCGCGCGCGTCCTTCGCTCCATCCTTTTCATATTCGCGATGCAACACGACGGACGGTCACGCACTTGCTGTATTTTTACTGACCGTTTGCTGCCCCACCCTCCCCTGAGGCTGGGTATGGTGGGTTGGGGCGAGTTCGTTTTTCCTTTTTTCGAGGAAAGCGCCCGTTCCCGGGGATGGCTCCGATTCCGACGAATCAGAGGACGTGCCCGCGGACGTGGCATTCGTTGGGTGTTCGGTGTGCGTCTGCGAGACAGAGTGGGTTTGTGTTTCGTTTCGAGATCGAGAGTTCTTTCCTGCCGAACGCCCGACGCGCCAGGGCCTGTTTTTTTCTTCCCTCGCATGCGTGAAAGAGCACCGCGTCGTTGGCCGAATGTGTGTGGTACGATTGAAAAACCGGGCCCACCTATGCGTGTGGAGCCCTGGGGAGAGGGAGCGGGGTGGGAGGGTTGCATGCGGTGGACACGCACTTTTCGCACGGCGCGATTCGTGCGTCCCTTCGCCGCGCGGTTGCTATATGGCAACGGCGACCGCCATCATCGGGAGGAAAAATGAACAAGAAAAAAAAACAAGGAAAAAGCTACACTGATGCTTTCCTCCTCCATCGAGAGTGGGGAGAAAAAAGACAACAGAGGGAGAATTGAAAAAAATACATATGCACACACATACCCAGACGCACGCACGGAAGGCAACAGCGACCATCGTCATGAATATAAATCGAGCACTTTCTCCACAAACAGCGCCAACGGGGCAGGCACACGGGAGTGGGCAGGAACCCGGGGAGGGAACTGCCACGGAAGGCTGGAACATATTACCATAAACGGACGGCACAATATTGACGGATATTTTTCCACCCACGCGCCAACGATGATTTTCCATTTCCATTGAACTGCAATAGTGGTGCTGGGCGATTTTGCTGAAAAATTGCCGATACGGCCCCCGATTACTCAAACTGCCGGCCCTGGCGAATGCATTATGTACTTTCCGCTTGGGAAAACCGTACGCGCAGTGTGGGGCTGGAGCCAGCCGGATGCATTTTGCTCCTTCCGTGCGCGCCGAGGGAGTGGTTTAGCGAACCCAGGGTATGTGTTTGATGATTTGTCCGTTTCTTTTTTTTTTTGTTTTTTGTTCCATCCACCCCCTGTGAACGTTATGCCTGAGGTTTTTTTCAATTTTCCCTTTTTTGGACGCCTTTATCTCCTGCCGATCGGTAATGAGCGCACCTATCAGCGATAAGGAAGTAGACAAGCACGTGCGAGTTTCAAAATGGCGATGAGTTCAACTTTTTTTGGCAACGAAAAGTTTTTTTACGATTATATTTCTAACATCATTTAGCTTCCAATTGAATGGTTTCTGTTAAAAATAAACAAAAATGTGAAAAATTTAACGAGAAATCTAATTGATGAACACAACCGTAAAGATTACCGATAAAATATTTTACTTAAATACTGAACAGTGATATTTATTGTTTCGAAATATTTTTTCTCAATCTTATCAAAATGATACCGAAGCCGAAATACAAAACCTTGCTCGTCCTTTATTCATGAAGTTTCCCGTAATAAAATTGACTTAAATCTATGCTTCAGGGATGTAGTAATTTAAAATCTATTTCGGGATAAAGTTCAAAACCAAATTTGTATTCAGCTAAGCTATCTTTGATGTGATATGAAAAACTACACAAATATATGAAACATGTTGAAACAGTTATTTCGTTCCCTTGAGGAGCAAAAAAAGGTGCTCGCATTGTAAATATATAATAAAAGAGCACGCTTTTTTCCCAGGAATCAATAAAAAACGCCGCTAAGACACCAGTAAAAACCGTTGTAAAGTAGTTGCAAAATTCTGCTAAAATATTTAAAACAAAAGCCGAGCAATGTTTCCTCATTGTTAATCCATTGTTTGCATCCGTGCCAGCAAAAATGGAAGAAGACTGGAAAGCATGATAACGCCGTACGAAAGGGCTAGAAAAAACGCGGGAAACGTTTGAAAAACTTCGCAACAAACTTTGTAAAATCATCCCAGCGTTCATTTTTTTTCCTCATCTCTCTTTATCGTTTTTCATTTCACCCATAAGCCCCTTTGCTTCTTGGCGCAAACGGCGCTCGAAATGCTGCGTCTTGGCCCCGAAACGGCATTCTTTTGGCCATTTGTTTGTTTCGGTTTCATTTCTTGTTTTTCCTTTCGGCCCAACAAAAAAAGGACCAAAGCTTAACAACAACAAAAGAATGTGCACAACGATGTACAACACAAAAAGCCCTCTCAATCTTGTCGGAACAAAGCGTTGCGAAAGTCATTGCAAAACCCCGAAAAAGAAATAGAAATAAAGCTGGAGGATACTTTGGCAGAAAATCCGGCATCTTTTCTTCGGGCTTTTGATTTCTGCTGGGCGCACAAAAGTGCACAATCCGAAAGGCACCACCTGAGGTCGATTTTGTGCCAAGAAAAAGTCCAGCCGAATGCTCCAAGCTTCCAATCCGTTCCTCGGATGTGGAGAAAGGGAGGAAGTTTTCAACGAACGCTGGAAAAAGGTATGCCATTTGTGCGAATTTACGGCGGTCATTCGATGGGTGCCGAACGGGGGAACCAAGAGCGGGGGGGGGGGGGAAAGATGATGACGATGGCCGAAAGGTAAACTCCTTCGAGAGAGATTTAATCGGTAAAATTTTAAATTATTTTCCATCCCCAGTGGAAGGGAACGGGGGCAGCACACAAAAGAGGAAAAGGAGATCCATTGGGATTTTCTTTTTCTAAAGATAGAAATGAATATCGATGGATGAATCCCCTCCTCTCGCAAGGGAAGCGAAAGGTGTAAGGATGCTGATCCAACAGAACTTTTCTTCTCTTCCATCCCTTCACTGCCGGACTGGGAAAACAAGTTCAGGATGGTGGCAAATGAATTGCTGCAATAGTTTCTCCCACCGTTTGCTCTCCTGCAGCTCACTCGAGATCAGAATGGACACACGAAAAGCTTCGCCCCATTTTCAGGACCCCATTTGGTACACAAAATACCCCGATTTCCATACCCGGTCGAGTCTTCTTTTGGGTTGGGGACAGGACTTTAAAGTTTCCCTGTGCCCATCGAGAAGATAGGTTAAACTCTGTTTTGAAAGAAAGAAATCTTGCTGTTAAATGCGAGGAGGTTTGCAACAATTTAGCAGACAGGGAAGTGAAACGGTTCGTATGCATCCTGATGACGAGCATTAAAACCCCCCATTGGCACACTTCATGCCAAGGGCGCTCCTTTGCCGGAAGGAAAGTGGACGTGTCGAAGTCTTGTTTAGTAAACAGACGGACGATTACCGAGGCACACCAGACTCCGAACGGGGTTTCCGGTATACCTTCCGTCCGGCAATTTGGTTAAGCCGGCCAGGGTGTAGAAAAAGATGCCGGCAGAGTGGATTATCGCCATTTCTTTTCTATCGAAACCAATTCCCTGCGAAAATGTACAAGCTCGTTTGAATACTTATTTAAAGATCGGTTGAAGTTATTTTTGCCATGCCATTTTTGTATGTTATGGATGAGGAAATGAGCTGTCATTCTTGAATTCTTGAAAAGAACAATCTATTGCAAGAAAATTGTTTTGATCGAGTAAAAGCTTTTAAAGTTAAAAGCTTTTTATAAACAAATAAATAAATAAACAAATAACAGCTTTTAACTTGTGGTCCATTCATTGATCCGTTAGTATTCTTACCTAAACACGTTTAAATTGTTATTGTTTTTAATATTGATCTTTATATGGTTTGATTGCGAATAAAATATTCTCTAAAAACCAATGAAACCCCTTTTTTCCAGTGCAAGGTAAAATAGGGCAATATACAGCTAAAAACAATCTTAAACTCTTTTACAGATCAATTCTTTAGCATTTAATCATTAAACAAGCTTATCAAAACAACAGTATTGAAATTGTAACTAACCCCAGGATCTCTCTTCTTCGATTTCAAAAAAAGGTGGATGATTAAAAGAATTTAAAAAAATATATTTCCATCACCAAATAAAAATTTGCTTTATTTCAACGAATTATATTACCAAATAAAATATGTCAAAAAACAATTCATTTGCGAGTTATAAATGTAGAATAGGTACAACCTACAGATTATTTAGTTTAGACATGACCAAATTTAAATTTTTTTAATGCGGATTTTCATGTTACCAACATAAACCGATGCTTATTACTCCAGGATGAAGATGTTTAAGTTTTATTTTGCACAACTAGGATTCTAGAATTGTGAATTCAAATGTTTTTAGAATTATATTTTTCGTTTAATAGCATATTGAGGCACTTTATGGATGTCTTATTTCACATTCCAACACAGCGTACACTACGGTAGTGAAATCTTCCACGGTGTTGAATTTTATGTCGATGCACCAGTGCAATTTGCCCTACATTCTCATATCCTCATTTTTCAATTATTTTATTCCTCTTTTCTTTAAGATGATTTTGAGGAAACTTCAAAAAATTGCAGTCTTAAATGCAAATATGTTCCTTCAAAGATCGTTAAGCCATTAAAGAACGAAAATTGTATCCAACAAATTCCTCCTAAAATAAATTCTATTGAAATAAATATACTAAATTTAGCACCTCTCGTTTCTTTTCGCACAGGTATATTCCTGCACATCTGGAAAAATCCACCCCGGTATGACATCTACAAAATGCTCGTTGACAAGCGGAAGTTGCTCCTTTATCTGAGCGCCGTTGCTGGCGAGCTTAAGAAGATCCTCGCCCTTCCCGGCAACGCGGTTCCCGATGGTGCCATGCGTACGTCCAGCCTTTCGTCGTCATCGGAAGAACGCAGCGGCTCCACTGGAAGCTGCTCGAGCACGACGACAAGTGCGACCAGCGTACCGAAGCAGCGTCCCGGAAAGTTTCGCTGGACGACCGAACGGAACCGTGAGCTCATGTTTTGCCACTACGTAGTCGTTGCTGGCGGTGAGAGTGATGGAAGTTCCGATGGTCAACGATATCGCACGCGATTGCACGAACTCTGGACCGAACGGCAGCGTACGTTGGCCTGCTCAAGCTCGTCCGGCGACGACAGTGCGTTTGATGAGCCCGCCTGCGAGCTGTCCGAGCAGAACCTTCTGACGCAGCAGCGGAAGATCGTGCGCGAACAGCTACTGCCCGAGGACGTGCAGCGGAAGGTAGAGATGGAAGCGGTGGGGTACCGGTATTATCTGCACTCCGCACGCCCGAAGCTGTCCGACAAGCACCGGAAGGTGTTCCGTAAGCTGGCTAAGAGCTATCGGAGAATGAAGGAACTGCACGCCATCAACCGGGCGCTCAGTTACATCGATTCGGTGTTCGACCTCGATTGGGCGTCCGATCGTGAAATCAAAACGCTAGCCATGAAGCGAGTGGTGCAAGTGATCTGCGAGACGTTACGAGGTGGACGTGATACACCAACCATCACGAGGCATGCGGAAAGCTTCATAAACATCGTGACACCACAACGAATCCTTGCCAGTGCGAAGATCCGGGACTATCTGTCCCACTACCGTCGGGGTGGAGATCTACTCTCGCTCCTGCCAACCGGCTGCACCTCAGAACACTCCCCAGAGCAGCTTCACATTAGCGACGACACGCTGGACTACGAGGAGGTGCACCGTAACCTCAAGATCCTACGGTCTCTGTTCCTGTTCGCACAGAACCTGCAGTACATACTCGCAATCAAAACACTCATCAACCGCCTGTACGATAGCAAGAGCCTGCAGGAGATCAAGTCCTACTATGCGTACCTCTTCCGCCATAATTCGTCCGACTATCTGCAGGATCTGGAGTTCGCTCCGTTCACACTGCTCGAGATCGGTACGCTGTTGGACGCGATCGCCGACGAGTACCGCCGGCACGAGCTTCCCCCAAACGAGCGGCTCGAACGGATGCGCACCCGTTTGGCCAACGAAATCGACAGCTACAAGGTGCTGCACCGACAGTTCAGCAACACGATCCTCATGGTGGACTGTCTGATATCGAAGATCAAATCGAACCACAACCACGACAAAATCCGACACACGTTCCGCTCGCACCTACAAGTCTTCCAGCGGAATCAGTCGATCGATCGGCAAGTGTTGGTGCAGTTGCGCAACGCCCTGCTGGGATACTTCTACGAGGATCTACCGGAACTGCGGCGGAGAAGCACCCTCGAGCAACGGCTAGCGCTGCTTGTAGTTCGCGTGTTGTACACAATCGATGCTCAACTGTACAGAAAACTTGCTGACCCTCGAGAACCACCCGTCCTGCAGCTCACGAGCAGTGGGAGCGTCCTGCTGAAGCGACTGGAAGAAACGACCGGCGTTCGCCTACCGGTACCCATCAACGATCCCATCTTCAGCAAGATGCGAGACAACCCGTCAAAGCGGTATGATCTACTAAGGCAACTTCTCCGGAGGCATCGGGTGGCCTACGGTGGTAATCTGCTTGCCGATCTGCGCCGCGAAGAAGAACGTGCGACCGAGGAGAAGGTAGCCCAGCTGCAGAAACTGTTTCTCGATCAAAACATGAACATGAAAACGTTCGACCGCACGGATGAGATCGCGTTCGAGATGCTAATGCTGGAAGCGACGAACGCACTGTCGGGAAAGTTGGCGAACAATCGGGACAGTCTATGCAACTACGTGCCAGTGCTGACGGGGCGCAACCTGCGAAACTACCTCGCGCACGGACACATCACCTACGAGATACTGATACCGAACGTGAGCCCCAAAACGATCATTCTGAATGCGCTCAGCGTGATCAAGCTTTCGAAGAACATCATCTCCGAGATCTACGAGCGGCATCGGTGGAGCTTCGAGGATAAGGTGACCCTGCTGAAGCATCAAGAAACCATCCTGGGAGGTTTCCGGTATCAGAGTTGCAGCGAGGCACGGGCAACGATCCGTGCGGAAGCGTACCTACTGGGACAAAGTCACCTGGGCTACGGGATCATCGATCATCTGATACAGCAGCAGAGCTGCATGCTGCTCGGTCATCTGCTGGACTTTGACCGGGTGGACGAGTTCCTGAAACCGTTGGCCTACCTTATGGAGCCGGTTACTGCCATACCGGGTGGGCGCCCACTGCATAGCGTACTCGGGGATGTGAGGGCACGTCGGGAGTTCTGCTACAACCTAGCGGTGCTGAGTAATGACGAGGACATCCTATCAAAGATCGTAGCCGACTTCGGCTACGGCCAGATCGACGCCATCCCGATGGTGTACAACTTCGACCGATTGTTCGCCAGCTTCCTTGAAACGCACCCCGATTACGACGTGAACGCGGACAGCAACACCGAAATCCTTCACTACGCCGTGCAGTCGGGAAATGTGGAGTTGCTGAACCTCCTGCTCGATCAGTGCCACGATCTGAACTTGCGCGACGCCTTCGGCCAAACCCCGCTCGATGTGGCCTGCAAGCTGAGCAACGTAGAGATGGTGAAAGCGTTGACAAACGCCGGGGCCAAGTGGTACACCAACGGTGAGCACGGCTGCAGTCAGTACTCGTGGATCTTCCTCAACAACGACCAGGACACAATCGTGTTTCTCAAAAACAACGATCTACTCAGTGCGAAGGTGGCGAGTGCGTGCATCGACCTGTTCCTTCAGTACTGCGACGACACGAACGAAGAGATCGTCGAGTTTATGCTGGCCAACAATGGTGTCGAGTATGGCGATCTGTACACCAAAGCGGCCACCTTCCGCCGGTTGCACGTGCTGCAGTTTCTGTTCGAGAGTGATCGCAAGGCAAAGTTCAATGTGAACCGAAAAGATTCGACCGGCCAGGGGATGACACCGTTACACGCCGCTTCAAGCCGAGGGTACGTCGATGTGGTGGAACTACTGCTACGCCATGGGGCCAACGTTCAGGCGAAGGATACGAACGGAAACAGTGCGCTCCACTTTGCGGTGGAGTGTGGAAACGTACGCATAGTGAGGGCACTTTTGCGCCACGGTGCTTCGATCGGTGTACGGAACTCGCTCGGTAAAAGTCCTCTCGAGCTATCACTGGATGGTGCACCGGCACGGCTTACCCGAACGCTTCTCGGCAGTGGACAACCGGTGGAGAATGTTATCCTACCGGAGTACCTCGACAATTGCACCCTGGTGGAGAGGCTTCAGAAGTTAACGGGCAAGTTCGAGTATTGTCTTTCCCCGGCAGACAGTTTTGGCGATAGTTTCACTCCACTCCACCAAGCGTCCAACGAGCGGGTATTCGAAAAGTTCTTAAAGCTATACGACATTGACGTGCCCAGCCCACGGTACGCAACCACTCCGCTTCATCTGGCCTGCCTCTGTAATGAGCTACGGCGTGTGAAACTCCTCCTCAAGCATGGCGCAAACCCTACGCTCGAGAATAGTGAAGGAGTTACACCACTCCAGCTGGCCGTAGGTAACCGCAACACGCCACTGGTGCGGACTCTTCTCGAGCACAATAGCCGCAACGGCAAACTGACCGAAGACCTCGATGTAGTGCTTGCGATCGCCGTCAAGAAGTGTGCCCTCGACATCGCAAACCTATTGCTCCAGAAAGGGGCCTCGATAGAGACGATCGGCAAAACGTTGATCGCACTCTCACCTCCACCTCGGGGCGGTAAGACATCTCTGCAGCAACAACAACAACAACAACTACCATCACAGCATCAGCTTCTCTTTGGGGCCGCCCGTGAAGGCTACAGTCGGATATTGGAGTACTTGCTAGAGAGTGGACTGTTCGATGTCAACAGTAAGGATACAATCGGATCGACACCCTTGTTCCACGCGCTTGCCGGCGCTCCACTAGAAACACTTGACATCCTGCTCCAACATGGCGCCGACGTGGAACATCGGAATCGATTCGGTCACAATGTGCTCTCGATTGCAACGATGGCCGGACGGTTGGATGTGATCCGGTACTGCGTCAACAACTGTCCGGAAGTTGTGCGGTTCGTAGTGGACGCCGAATGCGACACGGACAACACCGTCCTGCACATGGCCGTTCTACGAGGTGCCCTCGACATTGTGCGCTACTGCGTCGACCTGCATCTCGCCAACGGGTACGGATTGAACGCACAAAACCAGGAAGGCTTCACCGCCCTCCACATCAGCGCCCAAACGGGTGCCGAAGCGATCTTTCGTCACCTTCTAGGGGCCGGTGCCGACCCGTCCATTACCTCTGCCAACGGTCAGTCAATCCTACATACAGCGATCTGCAATCAAAACCTCGCGATCGTTTGTGCGATCCTCGGAACGCCGGTGCAACCGATCGAACGAGAACTTCTGCTCGATCTGGAACAACGATCTCCTCTGCACTACGCTGTCTTCTCCCGTAACGTTACGGTCGTACGGGAGATTCTCAAGCTTCCACAACTCCCGCTAAACCACTGCGACGCACGGGGCAACACGGCGCTGCATCTAGCGGCCGAATTTCAAGCCATCGACATCTACAACCTACTCCAGAAACGTGTCGACAACGAGCTGCGCAATGCCAATGGGAAGCGCGCCATCGATATACTGCTACGCAAGTGAAGCTAGCAATAGAGCTCCCCAAAGGAAGTTCCACACTAAGCTTTCGACGATGCTCGTCTGTACATTAACGATGTGTGTGGCGATAAAAGGTAGCAGAGACGAAACGGAAAAAATACTCACACACCGGTGCAATGTTTTTGTTTAAATGTGGAGGAGTGTAAAAATGAGCAGCAAAGTAATTACTAGCTAGTGGCAATCACACGAAGAAAGAAAGCTTTTGGAAAGTTTGTCCAACCACTCGTACCGTGCCAGTCTCGCCAAAATCGCCATGCAGCTGTGACACGAAAGTCTTGAAAATTCGAAAATGAACCCCCGCCACCCGTGGGTGAACCCCCGCCACCCGTTATATGAAAGAGATAAATTCATACCAGAGGACAAACTTACAAAAGCCATTCTTTCAAGGTTTTATTTCTGTTTCCGATGCGATATGCAATGGTTGGCATATCCGCAAAGGTGAACGAAATAAATTCCGCATACCGTCTGCCAAACGAATGCGAGAAGAAGATAGCAAAAATTTTATTGTCTATTAAAAGCTACCCATTATTTGTAAAGAAATCATATATAGTATATTAAAAATATATATATATTCGTGTACGTGTATCTATTCGATGCTGAATGTCGGCCCCAAAGGTCGAGCATGTCCTAGTTAAAGCGGTATAGTAGAACAGCAAAGAATGTTTGTAATGTCCCAGTTTAATTCAATGAAAGGGAAACCCATTTACACGACAACCTTTCCACAAGCAAACGAAAAAAATAAAATAAAACCGGAATAAGTGAAAATTTCAATTTGAGGCGCACACAACTTTGGTCGATCAAACCGGAAACACAACCGACACATATTGTCCACCTTACCGTTTACTACAATCATACCCAGCATACCCCGGGAGGATCAGACTTCCGCCGCAGAGCAAGTGGTACACACCAGGAGCACGCTTCCGTTTGCCATCGGTCGGTAGATAGTAGGCGCAATAGTTCATAAGCTAAACCAACCAATCCGAGCAACAGTTAAGAAAGCGGCGGAACCAGCCCTGCCCCAAGCCAAAACCGGAAACCAGCCACTGCAATAGCACAGAGAGGAAACAGGACGCAGATGCTACAATCTAAACCACAACGCATACTCGCAATAGGAAATAGCTACACACGCGCACACACACATACACACATCCACACAAATACAGCCACCTCGAAGGCCAAAAACGGTGAGACATCGCATTGAAAATCGCCAGTCAAAATCGCAGCACAAATGCGGATGCTCTTCGTTCTAATACCAAAAACACCGTTATCGAAGATGAATGGCCTAAAGATTGAACAGAGAGATAGGGACTAGGTGGGGCGCTAGTTGGCTCGGTCACCGTGTTTGTCCAGTAGTGGTGGAAACCAATAGAACCGGTCTACAATCATATGAAATCGCAGTGGAAACGGAATTCTCTCAGTTGCAGAACTACCCCATTTCTTCTGTTTAAGCAGCTACAAACAACAGATCAACAATTTAATGTCACTTATATAACAATAGCAGCCAATAACAGGATAGTTTACGCACGCATACACATACACACATACACACATGATGGAATACTAGAAGTATGCCACAACTCGCAACCCACAGCTCAAATATAAAACCCGGTAAAACCATAAGCAACATAGTGTAATACCGATCAGATGGCAACGAAGATATTTGTGCAACCACGTACCGCTCGTTCCCCACAGTCTCCAAAACCAATCTCTTACCAATAATGCAGATATGACAGATTTTACAGAATACTAACTGGTGCACACAAATACAATAGAAATGGATACTATAATATACCAAACACCCGCCCACCGGCGAAAGGGGGACTGAAAAGATTAGGTTCCGGGCATGCTTCCGAACAAAGTGTTCCTTCCCGCCTACAGCAGGAGGGCTAGGAAAAGCTGATCGATTACACTTCCGATTGACCTAAACTTTTCACTCCACCACCCGCAGGGGGCACAGCAAGCAGATGAAAACAATAGTTCCGACCGATCGTCATAAGGCCCTCGCATATAATTACTTTCGTTGAGAAGGTAGAGAATCGCGCTTCTTTCACAAACTTAGACAACTCCGTTTGGTTTATACGTCTAGTCATGGGTTTATTTTTTATCTTTTTCAATTAAGAAGCTCATCTAATTTGTTGAGGGGTGGAAACGGAATCAAATTAATTAGACAATTTCCTACATGTGGTTGATTTTTTTCTTTTTGAGTTTTATTGCCATACAAAATGAATCATAAGTTCGATGAATTAAAAAAATTGCAGAACTATGTGTCATTAGAATCGTAAAAAAGGAATGTAGTTTCCGTTTTTAGTTCTTACTCACAACCGATGCGTTGCAAAACGTTCTGTACAAAAAGCAACCGAAAAATGAACATAGCGGCAGTTTGCAGTTTGCAGTTTTTGATACAGATTTGAAAAGATAAATAAATAAAATTAAAATTGAATTCCACATTACACTAGAAGAAACGCATTCAGTCAAGCATTGAAGTATATTGCAAATTTGAGGCAAAATTACATTAAATTACATAACACATTTCGGTGGCGGCTGCAAAGAGTTGGAGTATATTTTATACCTTATATGAAGAATGGAATGGAAGCAAAATCGCAAACAATCAAAGAGAAAATCGTTACTGTTTAGTAGCAACGAAAACGCAAGCGTAAAATGAGGAGACGCTGGTGAAGAATAGACGTGATTACAAAACATCCTTATCAGCGTGAAATGAAATGAAAAGCCAATGAAGGAAACTGAGTAAGATACAATAGGAAGAACGATAGAGTAATTAAAGAGAAAAAGAAGCACAAACACACAGGATGAATGAAAACAGATGTAAACCGATAATCTAAATTCCTACACGCACAGTGAAGAGCGACACGGTGAGGCAGAGCAAAAGTATTTCCAAAAGTAAGTTGTTGAACTACACCTTTGTTAAGATGATATATGTTTGCGTTTCCGATGGTACGAACTATGAAAGTCAGCGAAACGCGTCAAAATTCTTAAATAAACCATAGAACACCTTCTACGGGCACTTTTAGATGTAGCCGAAAGCCTTGGTGTAGCAACGGAGCGAAAAGTAAATCTGATTAGAAAAACAACACAAAAACCACACCCCAAAAACCTCTGTAACCATTGCGAAACATGGTGCACATTTTGGACCCCTTTCGGAGGCCAGTATAAGTCGGTACAGGAAACCGAGGAGCTCAACACGCGAAGAAATGCAAATGAAGATGATTTTTTACATGAAATAAAATATTTTTTTCATTTCAAATGATTAAAAACAAATTTCAACCAGTATTCATTTGTATTTTATTAAGTAGAAAGAAATGTGGAAAATGACCATTCAAATTAAACACGTGTTGCATTATTTTTCCGGCCCATAGTGCAACAAGATACGTTTGTCAAAGTGTCACCTTTTTTCACCGGGCCTTCGAATCTTGACAGTTCCGACCATCGCATGCTTGTTTGTTTATAGTTTCCTTCCTTTCAACAGGCAGCGCCGGTGAATGGCCAGAATAGATTTTACTGTGAAATAACGATGAATTTACTGCCCAAATCGACTGCAGACTTTGGTTCGACAGAATATTGGAATAGTTTCTTTCGCAAGCGAGGAAAACAAGCCTTCGAATGGTGAAAACGCACTTTTGAATTGTTGCAGCTCTTGAAGAACACTTTTCACAGTAACACCTTTGCTACCATTTAAGGTACGGAGAGTATCCGGAACTATGTGGCCAACTGCATAAGTACATTAAACCGAAGGATGAAATCCTTGTAGTAGGCTGCGGTAACTCCAAACTCAGTGTTGACCTTTACGATGTTGGTTTTAAGTGAGTGTATGGCTGGTTAGAAAAGCGTAGAGGTTGTACTAATACCATTTTCGACCGTTTCAGAAAAATTACCAACATTGATATCTCACCGGTGGTCATCAAACAGATGCAGGAAGCGAACCGTAGCCAGCGTCCAGAGATGACATGGTGCCAGATGGACGCAACGGCTATGACACTTCCGGATGAATCCTTCTCCGTCGTGCTGGACAAGGGTACCCTCGACGCGTTGTTCACCGATCAATCCGAAGAGGTTGTCAGTACCGTGCGAAGATACTTCAAGGAGATTGGACGTGTGTTGCGCTCCGGAGGGCGGTATGTCTGCATCTCGCTGCTTCAAGAGCACATCCTACGGGAGGTGGTGGAACATTTCCCCTCTCATCACTTCATGCTGCGCATTGTACGCTGTCCGGATGCCGGGGGTCGCGACACGAGCGAAGCGGCAAATGCTGATGGTTCTTCCTTGGTTGTATTTGCGATCGTGGCAACCAAATTCAAGAATCTTCCGATGCGTGTGCTGGAAATCTGCATGGCAGGTGATCAAATGGAACGGGTACAACAGCCCGAGGAGCTGATCGGGGCAGTAGCTGCAGCACAGAAGGCGGCCATGGTGTGTAACGGACTGGCGCGAGGCAGTATCGCCGGGATGGCCGAAGTATCCATCGATCTGTTCCATCCGAACGAAAAACAAACGCCACGTTACACGATCCACGTCCTCGATCAGGCGCCCAAACGAGGCAGCGGGAAATATGCCGCTTTCATCGTACCACAGGGCCGAGAAACGGAATGGCTTTTTGCCACAACGCAGGGCCGCCAAAAGCTGCAAGTTTCGGCCAACTTTGATCGGCTAGCTGTCGTAACATTACACCGAGGCCACGTGTACACCGACCTGGAGGCGGTTAAGGTGGAACTGGCGGAAAGTGTCAAATCGCTCGCACCCAGTGGACTCCAAGGTGCCTCCATTCCGTACCTTTCCATCGGTGCCGAGGTTGGTCGACGGGAAACGATCCACACCGGACGCTCGGAACATTCAGGCGAGTACCTCGTGGAGGAAATTGTCGGCGATAATGGACGCACCTTCCGTCGCCTCATCTTCCTCGCGAACCAATCGGTGGTGCAGTCGGAGGCCGCGCTTAAAATGGCCCGCGTGCGAGGCTCTCGAGCGCCGCAGAAAGTGGTCGATCCAGGGTACCTTGCTTGCCAGCATCATCTGTTCATGACGGTCGGTGTGCAGCTGGCCACCAGGCTGACGATGGCGCAGAAAACTGCCAATGAAACAAAAACTACCTCCCCACCATCTTCGTCCACCGCCGTTGCGGTAATTGGACTGGGCGGTGGTGGCCTTTGCACGTTCATTCGCGAGTGTCTCAAATCGAGCACGATCACGGCGGTCGAAATCGATCCGGAAATCGAACGAATTGCCGTGAAATATTTTGGCCTAACGCTCGACAACCGCCTCCGTGTGGTCATCGAGGATGGTATACGGTTCCTAGCGGAAGAGGCAACCCGTGGGGCACACTATTCAGCCGTCCTTTTCGACGTAGACAGCAAGGATCCAACGGTTGGCATGAGTTGTCCACCCGCCATTTTTGTCGAACGAAATGTCCTCGCTCACGTGCGGCAACTCGTTGGCGACGAGGGACTTTTTGTGCTCAATCTGGTCTGTCGTAATGATGCGCTTCGGGAAACGACGGTGCAATCGCTAAGGGAAAGCTTTAAATACGTCCTCTCGTACAAACTAGAGGAGGACGTGAACGAAGTGTTCTACTGTACCGACAACGAACGGCTAAAGGATGCCACTAACTGGCAGCAGGAACTGCGTGAATCAGCGAACGACGTGAACAAGTTGGCCAGAAAAGAGAAACTCACGCACGAACAGGAGCTGGTCGATTTAAGTGATTTTGTGAACGCTTTACAAATATAGAAGAAAAGTACGCTTTTTTCATGAGAATTAAATTCAAACCCTTTCAAAATTCCGCGAAAACGAAAGAATTATTATAGGCAAGTATCTATTGGATGAACAAAATAATTTATTATTTCTAACTTGACCCGGACTATATGTAAACTCGTTTTTTTCGTTCAAATTTCCTTGTCTCCATTCTCAATCAATAGAAGCTACTAGACGATTACTGATACGATTATGTTAAACTGCTTTTATTTTATTTATTTTATTGGATTTTGCTACTTCTTTCACTGTAACGTGTTTTTCGCATATGCTAGTACAATTTGTGGTGTTGCTAAACTTGTCTTATTTTCCATTGTTCGGTTCAATGTTTCCCCTTCAGTTTGAAACCCCTTGTTTGTAGGAGAAAAAATTCCCACATACAATTTAGAATCTGTCAACGTGTGTTAACTTATCATCTGATGGCCAATCGCCATTCGCCCCTTGTTTAGTGTATTAACAATTTCGTACATCTAATTTTTGGTTAAACCGAGAATGCCGAATCAAGAACTTCGATGCGTCTGTCTTTAACATTATCCTTTTCGAAATTTCCACCCTTCTACATCAGAACACGAAAACGAAGTTGGCCTTACCCCATCCTAAAGCTGGTTCGTATATTTTTGTCCAATTTACTTTAAAAAACAATTCTTCCCCAATTCGCTCGATCGAACGAGAACAGTTATCTTTGTAACATTAATTTCGAACAATAAACACCTAAGGCAAGGAACAGTCACGAATGCACATTCAAAGATCTACCCTAGTTAATCTAGCTTCATTATACCGAAAACTATTTGTTTGCTGGAAACGGTGTGAGTTGACCAATAAGCCAGCCCATTTTAAACCGAAGCAACATTCACCTAACGTTAGCTGACGAACGCTTCAAGAGACTAGTAAACTCAAATTACCATGGCAACGAAACTAGTTACCACTAGTTTCAAAACTAGCGTTAAGTGAAAGGTGCATCGTTTAACTCGGTTTTTAAAAGAGAAACTGCATTTAAAGAGTGGTTTAGCTTGCTAGTTGAATGAACGAAAACAAGACACGAAACTTTTTTTGAAAACAATAATCATTGCACAATTTGTTTGCTTCTAGCGGGTACAATTTGTTACAACAGCTACTAGCAGTTTATCACTAATTTGGGTTTAACTTGATTTTCTTTACAATTTATCTTACCACATTCCTACAGCTTGTGACTAACGAATACACACTTACGATATACATAACTTAACTAGGACAAAGATGACAAAATAAAGCATACAAAAGGGAACGGCGTAATAGATATATGTATAAGAAAGGGAGAAAAGGTATAGGAATTCCTCGCTTCGTCTAGTACTCCGGTTCAAAAAGGGTTTACAGGTGGTTGGGAAATTAGTAAATTTGGGTTAGTGGCTTTCAACAAAGATTATCACTTTCTTCCTTCTTTGCTACGAGCATGATCACGTTATGGAAAAGGGGGTTCTTCATCGAGGGGGAGGGGTTCAGTCTATACGGTTTTTGTTTAATTAATATCGACGCGGCTACAACACCGGTTGCTTCTTGTGCACCTGCTAAAACACCTTCCGGAACAACCGTCTGATGCTACCCCGGCTGCCGCCGGTTGTCTTCCGTTCCAGCCCACCTCCGTTGCTACCTCCGCCGTTGGTCGGTAGATCGCCATTGAACGAAACGGAAAGCTTCACCGGAGTTGGCTGTTCCTCTATCAGCGAACCACCGGTCACTGCGGGAGGACTTTCCGACTTTGCCTTCAGCCGCTCCCGCCGGGCCTGGTGCTTAGAGGACAACGACGAGGAGGAGAAAGTGGACGCATCCTGCTGACTAGATGATGCGGTCGATGGTGACGGACCTTGCTTACGGTTTTCCGACCACCACCGGTACCAGCTGTCTTTTCTGTCGCCGTCACCGCTGTCCGCTCCTGCCGACGGTGCGCCATTGGCCACGGTGGAATGCTGCCCAGCGCTGGAACTGCCGCTTATGTTAGAACTATTACTGCTATTACTACTAGTGTTGCTGCTATTGCTGCTACTGCTACCCCCGGGAGCATTGATATCCCCGTTGGAGGAGCCTTTCTTCGACGATCGTCTTTTCGAACCGAGACTCGATCGTAAGAGTGACGTTTTAAAGAAAGCCGGCGACGAAAGGCGACGAGATGAAGATTTTTTCGTTTGTTGCACCACGCTATTGTTCGCGGAGTCCGTCGGTAGTGGTGAAACGTCCTCGGTAGTTTCACTTCCATTAGTCAAGCGACCACTACCGTCCACCATTTCTTCCCGTAACGCAGCAATCGCTCCCGACGATACGGTCGAACCGGGCATAAACTCATCGTACGAAAGGTCGCTCGCCGTGGGAATGATAAACTCATCGTTATCCTCCAGATATGGTAGCTCATCGATTCGATTGCTATGGTCCGGCGTTTGGGACGCGTGCCCCCCACCATCGGAGGAACCAGTTCCATTCACCAACCGGAACCGTTGCTCTTGGGGTTCAATCATCGACGTAGAACGTTTTGGGAGCTCGTATCGTGGTCCCCCAGACACGGCCGAATTTGCCGATGGAGTAGACGTTGCCACATTCCCCACCGTGACTATCATCGATGGGGCGGACACTTTCCGGTGTTTATGTTTCGATTTTTTCCGCTCCACTGTCATCGGACCAATGGGACGTGGTTCCTTAACGCCCTCACTACCATCATCTATGAGAAGGTTCATGTAAGTTCCACTGATGTTGAGTGCCTCCTCACTTGGTCGCTTTATACGCAACCGCGCGGGAGACATCGATGAACCACCGGTGGATGGTTCGGCCGTCGCAATAATGACTCCAGAGGAACTGCTTACACAACTGATGGATCCATCACCCGCACCACCACCGGTAACATTCCCTCCTCCTCCCGCCACCGGCATGCCATCGATCGACTTACGACGCAACATTCGACCACGGATTGGCCTCGCATCCGAGCCAACCTGTGCCAACTCACGATCAATAACGCTCTGTGGGAGCGGAGCCGGTCGCTGGCTGCTCGCTCCAACCGATGTACTTGCCCTTCGCCCACTCGACGCCAACACGGAACGTACGAACAGGATAAGAGTGAGAAGCAACACCACGACGACACCGAGCACCGCTAGTACCACGTTGCGCCAGTCGACCACCATCGTCTGGAACTCGAACAGATCGCGCCGCAACTGATCGTTCACCTCTCGCAGCGATGTTTCGCTTTCGCGCATCTTCCGGTTCTGCTCCTCAATCTCATGCAGCGTCTTGGCATACGAATGTTGCAGTTCTTCCACCTGCTTCCGGTAACGGCGACTAAGCTCCTCCAGGTACTGCCCTGAGAGGCTCATATTTCTTTCGAGGGCCTACAACGAAAAACAATGGAAAACAACAGGACACTATTAGCACAATTCCAACGGTTATGGAACGGAGAAAAAGCAGATGGAAGGTAATGTATGCTAAAGTCGTGTTTATAGACGTGTGTTTACTTGGCTAGGTCACATGCTCATTGCACCGAGCTTAATGGTTTAATTGGAGGGCATTTTATGTTTCAAATGGAAGAATTTTAATCAAACTAGCTTACATGGGCTGCAGACTGCAGTATACATTTTATATTTCATTTTTTTCATGTACCCATCCAAGTGTGCTAGTTACTATAGCAATCAATGCTATGCAATTGGGTACGCTGTTTGAAAATGTTTTCCAAAGTTGTGTTTCACAGTGAAACTTTCACTACAGTGGACAATCGTTCATAGTAAATCCGAGCTCACAAAATAAGAACGAAACGCATCATGTCGGACGGTGGAGGGCTAAATTCTTTTACACAATTCACTAAGATAGAAAAGATACAGATCGATATATAGTTTAATAAGAAACAAGGATGAGCAAAAGTCGGAAACAAACGTTAATCTGTTCAACGCGAAACGCGGTACAAGGAAGGAATATTCCCTTCACCTTATTATGTTTGTGATGGATCTGCAATGTGTTGAGCAAAAGTGCCTGGACTTACCTTTATGCGATTGGAAAGCCGAAGGAAAACACTTTCCGGTTGCACTTTTTGTGTATTCGATGTCGTTCCGTGACCGTTGTTCGATCCCGTGCCAACCATTGATCCACCGGCTCCAGACGGTGCACCAATACCACCTCCAATAGGGATTCCCTCGGTTTCGTCGATCGTTTCCCAGTGTTGATGATGATGATCTTCTTTTTCTCGTTCCTGCTGTTGCTGCTGCTGCTGGTCTTGATGTTGTCCTGTTGTCGCAGTAGCTGATGGCAAATTCTGACCCGGTTCATCACCTCCTCCTGCCCCATCTAACGAGGGAGGAGGTTCGGTCGCAACATTAAACATATTCACGTCTTCCTTCGGAGGGAGCGTATTCTGTGACGGACTACTATCATCCGGATCTACTGTCTCTCCCTCGAAGGAAATTTCCCCTCGCTGTTCCTGTTGCTCCTGCTGTCCTACTTGTCGTCCATTATCGTTCGAATGTTGTGGTGGAATGTCTCTCCCAGCGGTTTCTCTTTCACCGACTGGCAACTCCCGATGAGCCTGATGTTCTTCTCCTTGCGATCCTCCTCCGTCGCCTTTTACATCCGGCGACGTTCTTGGGTTCGCCGGTATCAACTTCAGATTGTAGGCAACCACGTTGCAAAGCCCAGCGACCAGCTCGTCCGGTAGCAGATTGAGCACACTGTAGCGCATATTTAAGCACACTGCCGGTTCCCCCTCATCACCGGCACCGGTGTAGTCGGTTTTTCGCGGCAAGTTAAACCCTAACACGTTGGCACATAGAAAATGCTGGGCGGAATCGAACGACCGTCCGATTCGCACGATCCCTAGTAGACTAGTGAGAAGATTGTGTTTGCAATTCATCGTGGACTCGAGCCGAGCCCGGAAACGGTCGGTACAATTAACGCAACGTATCGTATAAGCTAGTGTAACGCAGGACATCGTTGTCGACGGCGATGATGATGATGATAAAGATGTTGGTGGTGATGATGTTGTTGTTGTTGGGGATGCTCCCGGCTGTAGAACTGTGCCACGAGCGAACGAAAGGTCACTACCACCGCCTTCCGCCGTACCGTTCGATAAGTCATTGCTATCGTTGCCGGTTTTCCCGAGCGCTTCGGCCGCCTTCTTTACCATGCTCATCACTACCTCGCCGGCTGATTTGAGGAGATTATTTGGGTGTTTACCTCCCGTTTTCTTTCCATTGCCATCCACCGGTCCACCGGTACCCGGTTCAGTCAGCAACAGATCATCGTCACGAAGGGAACCCTCGATTCCAACTTCATTCTTCATCGGCAACGGTTCCTTGTGTTCACTTTGGAATCCGTCAAGTATAATTTCCCTGTCTACTAATGGAGCCATCGCTTCATCCTCTTCATCATCATCATCATCATCTGGCTGCAGGGGAGTGTTGTCCGTTTCGAACGCCTCAAACTCAGACGTACCATACACACGGAACAGCGATACCGGACAAAAATGCTCCTGATTGTAGTGCGAAAGGATCTCGACGCGAACGAACTTTCCGAACAGATGGGGATGGAGCATGAAACTCTGTACGTCCCGTTCATCCTTCGCAGTAAACTGACCCACGTTGGCCCAGTCCCGCGTAGGGAATCGATTGCTAACCGACACGCTAAACTCCTTCGGAGACGACGAGAACAGTTCGAAGTTTGCCAGCTCGATGCGTTCGGCCTGGACCGGTTCACACAGTTCCACCACGAACCAAATCTTGCTGGTGCACGGATTAAGCAGATACTCGTCCTTCGGTGCCGTCAGCACAGAGCCCGTGCTCTGTGCTTCCGGGTTCGATGCGATGATCTTTGCGCCACACTCGGGTGCTGCGTAGTTTTTCGCGCGAAGCTTCATCGGGCCACCGGTCTTGCTGCCGGCCGGTTTGGTTCCTTTCTTCATCGCCGACGCGTTCACAACCTCGCCCAGCTTCTTCTCCGCCTCGGCCATCTGCTTTTGGGCCCATTCGCTAAACACCGGCATCGGGTTCTCTTCGGTAAGATTCACCTCCAGTGGCTTCAGTTCCACCGTATTGCTGCTTCCGCCGTCACCGCCTGTGGGTCCCTGTCCGTGGGTAGTCTGCTTTCCATCGTCCATCGGGACCATCACCAGGGACGGTTGCTCGTGCTCTTCCGGGATGGCGGAAGGTTGAATCTCACGATGGAACGTAGCGCTATCCTCCGCCTCGGCCGTTCCATTGTAGCTGCCATCCTGTTCGTCCCGATCGGTGGCATCGATGATGGTGCTGCTATCTGGCTGTTGTTGTTGTTGTTGTTGTTGTTGTGGTTGTTGCTTTTGCCGCGCCTGTTCATCGTCTGCTTGTAACGAAATTCCCCCCGGTGGGACGTTGAGAACGTTGTTGTGGGAAAGATTCTTCAGCGTAGCCTCTAGGTTCTCCTCCAGTTTGCTCTCGATGTTGTTCAGCTCGCGGTGCTGGTTGTCCACCAGCGTTATGACCGACGGTGGACCTGGAATGTCTTGTAACCTAAAACGATCAAGAGGGAGCGAAACAAACGTACATGAGTTGAATTGTATTGCACGATCGAAGTGAGAAATAAAAGTTATTAATTGAAAAATAGGTAAAATTAATATTTTAATTGCACGTAATACAAGAATATGTGAAACATCAATTTTTTCAAACAACGGCTCCGGCGTCCAGGAAGCTGATCACCAGTTTCTCATTCTTCTCCCCAATTCGTCAAATGTCAATAATTCTTGTTCCGCTAGACTCCGTTGAGCTTCTCTCGCCAAGGAGATGCAATCGGATACAACGACAGGAACTACCGGTGCGTAAAGGAATGCAAATGAACGAAATCGAAAGCCACCTATTCCTTCCGCCAACACACGTGCGATGACACGCGATAAGCTGCGCTAAACCTAGCGAAGGGACGAGTGTGGTGTTTACTATCAAGCACGATCTATTGACGAAGCGTAACCTTCCCAACAGTGCAATGCCATTCCAGGGACACCGAGATAATAATATCCACCGTGGGTGTTAAGCGGAGAAAACTGGCGCTTTCGTGAGCATCCAACCAAACAACCAACCAATACTTCCTGCTCGGTTTGTTTCACTCGGACCGAATACTATTTTTAATCATTCCGTTACTAAACAACTGCCCCCTCTTCCCTCCCTCTGCCAACGGTCATAATGACCATAACTGTCACCGCTGTCAGGGAAAATAATATGTTACCCGAAGACACTGAAACACGCGGAATATGCGTTTGAATGTCTATCTCATCCATCATAGGAAAGTGAAACAAAATGTGTAAAGGAGGTGTGGAAAGTATGTTCACATTTTCGCAGTATTACACTGCCGTTCAAGTGCAAGGTTGGCCATCCGGGCACCGGTGCCGGTAAGTATACGGAAAGTATTTCGCCGGAGCCATTTAACATTGAGGTTTGCGTACAGTAAAACTTTATTTTCATTCTATATTTCAAATCATAACTATATCGATAGACTTCAGATTATCAAGATTGACTATACGTGGTCGTTTTAGCTTTATTTTTTGCCTGTTTTTCTGTCCTACAGCCATGTAGTGGCTCGATTATGAATCACAAATCATAATATATCACTTCCGTAAGCTCTATGCTTTCCTATTGCAACTTCAGTACCTTCCCAATCAGCCTTACACAAAAACAAATTAAAAGTGCGTCTATGTACGATGTTTTTTAACAAACTTCTTTGCCAGTATCAATTTGAGCAGTTTTGTTAAACTTATGCAAATTTTTCGGATTATCACGTTTACCGTGGATAATCGGAAAGCTGCAGTAACTAAACACAGTAATAAAAACCAATGTATGCTCGTTTCTGCATAATTTAATTATAAACATGTTCTTCTACATCGTATCGTAAATACGTAAATGTCGTAAATTTAGTCCTGAGCCTAGCAGCTACTCTGCTTTTTTAAAACCTTCGAAAACTGTACAACAATAGCTGGGATGTAAGCTTGTAATTCTTATGTTTTACACTTCGTGCTTTTGTGCTTTACCTCTTTATGGGTTGAGCTTATTATATTGCTTCTTCTTCTCTTGGTCATGCCTGCCTGTTAAGGGCTTACGAGACTTGTTTCCCTGTTGTACGTGGATAGTCAGTCCTCTCGTACAGGGGAGGGTCCGGTTTCGGTTGGGATTCGAACCCTATTGTATTGCTCTACACATTGAATATGATTCCTATTACGGGATTCTATTATTTCCTGTTTTTTGTTGCTTCCCTTAAGCACTTACCCATCGTGGTAGAGACTGGAGATGGCCAATATCTGCGAGAACAGGGCAACCCAGCAGACCGTCAGCAGCACGGTCAGCTTGCGCATTCTGCTAACATGCCCACAGATTGCGCACACCAGCTTCATCGAGAGCTGCCATTTGATGTAGCAAAACGCGACCACGTACAGATTGACCACCATGTACACATCGACCGACGGCCACTGGGGCATCGATGGGGGCAGCGTGAAGGTTCGTCCAGGTACCCTCACAGTGAGATGCGAAAGTTTAGTCCGAGAAAAAATAGTGGCACACATACGCACACAAATCGGCACACAAACGCTTTGGAGACGATCCGATCCCTTTGGAGTCTCTCTTAACGGGGCATCATTGTAGCCGACAGGGAGCAAAGTGGCGCTCTGCTAATAAACTGGTGTCCTGTGTCCCGGTGTTTTGCTTCTCACAAAATATCACCACCGATCGTTCATGATAACGAGCACTTTTCATAATCCATCACAGCCGGAAAAAGAAAAGTCTGCCATTCTTCGGTAGCTGCCAATTTGTGGCTTACTGACGCACGATGAAAGCGAAGGATCCTCGCGTCGGATGCAACTGGAAGATGACGCTTGTTGTGCAAAACTGAGGGAAACCAAAATGACGTGCCTGTGTGCTAAACCTTCGAGTACGTTCGCGACCTTCCCGCGCTATCATCGCACAGCAAACCGCCTGGAAATGAATTTTTAAATGAGTAAAAAATAAACAAAGCACTTCGAATGCCTCCTCGGTTAAACCGGAGCTCGCGGTTCAGTGGAACGGAACTCTGGTGTGCTCCGGCGCGTAACCGGTGTGTGTAAATGATAACGATTGTCCCCGCCGGGACGCGAGTTGAAAGTGTTCCTAAGCGTCACGCGGTTAGTTGTTTTCCTTTTCTTTGCACCGCACACAAAATTTCACAACAGCTTGTTCTAGTTTATCGCAAAATTACCATACACAACAGGAAAGTAAAGGTACATCTCGAAAAAAAACAACAGTCCCCTGATAATGACGACGATTTATGGTGGAAACGCTCACCGGAAAATGTGTACTATTTCCATAAAATTGCCACGTGATTTGCAGGAAATGCGAGTGCATCGACGATACGGACGTGTGAAACGTTCCGGATGGAGCTTTTGGAGCTCGGTAACATTAAACCACTAACGTATGTGCCTAATCTCTAAAAAAAAGTGACTATCATATGCCCCTATCTTCGGTAGAATGAGCTCATGTAACCTAGGTTACATTCTTTCCCAGCACCGCACGCGATCTGCACGATCTTCCCCGGTCAGGCCCGCGGCCATAATTAAGAGACAGTTGAAGTGGTTGTAAAACGTGCCCAACGTGTCGCGATAATTCGATATTTACCTTCTCCACCCTGACGTATCCTATGACGGGCACAATTTTCAAACAATTAACTTTCTGACCAAACGTTTTGCCGGACCGGTGAGGAACGCGGAACGCTGGTTGGTTGAAAAAATTATCTCTCCAGCCGGCAGCGCCATGCACTTCAAAAGGAAACGTGCAATAGAGGGATTTTATTACAGACTAGACCAAACCACCGCAACAACAATCTTTGTCGTATGGGAATCAGATAACGTGGCCCAGGTTTCCTATTTCAGGAAGTGGCATTGGAATATACTGACGTCAATTTCCGCGAGAGCTTTGCCCTGGAAACGGTATACCGCCAAGTGCTAATCGCTCCAATCGACGATGTTTTGTTTGATCGAGCAAAATGTCAGTATGCAAAATACGTAACAAAATAGGGCAGTATAGATGTTTAAGAAAACGTTCAGGATACAGTTCTACTGAACAGGAAGCACTTGCTCGCTTTGTCAATCGATGCATTAGATCAGGGTTCGGCAAAGTCCGGCCCGTAAGAAAATTTCATCTCAATTCTTGTCGAATTTGTTCACAATATCACTTAAGTTTTTTCTTGAGGAAACGTAAATTAAAAATTTAAACAATATCAGACGCCCTTCGCGTCTATTTTTAATACACTTTTCCGATCGCATCTTTATAATTGGACGCGCTTAAATTACCTAACCTTGTAAATCTCGTCCAGAATCCAACGTGTTTCATTGAAAAAAACGCTTAATATCCCTTTTGAAAAGTTTACTACATCGTTCAATTTATGACCCCTTTCGGGAAACGTATGCTTAACCCCTGTATTAGATGGCATAATCCTTTTTAACTTTTTTTTCCTTTTTTTTGATAAGGTAAAACATAAATAAGTTGTTCCACTTTCTCTACTCAGTTGTATTTCATGATACTGTACGTGAACACGCCCCGTAATAGAACAGAAAGCGGAGCACTTTCTCCTTCAGCAAACACTGAAGAGAAAAAAAAAGATCAACATTTCTTCCTCGTTGCGAACGGAAGTGGGTGGTTGCTAGAACTGATTAAACTGAAAACAAAACATCACCACATGGCCATCCCGAGACTGTCGCGAGGGAACATTGTGGATGTGGTAAATAAATTCTACCGAGAGCGAAAGAAAGCTGACGACCAGTCAAAGCCAGTTAAGCTTAACATGTGTTAATTTAAACGAGCGCCAACATTCTTGGCAGCGTCCACTTGTTCATTTGACGCGCGTGAAACGCAGGGAATTGTGGTCAATTGTTTTCCTTTTTACTTCCACGGTAGTAAATAAAATGCAAACACAAGGTACTTCGAGAAACAAGTTATTCCTGAACGTTCTATTCCTCTTGCAGGCTTTGTGATAAGCCCAGCAATACATTCCACACAGCCACCATTCGCCAAACAAAACTGCAAACATACAAACAAGCAGCATCCAATAACCCTTCACTAAATCCAAAAACCAACCGCATGGCTCACGCGACCGCGAAAAAGCGCAAAGCCACGCGGACAAGCGCGATTCGACCACGTAATTTTGTTGTTTACCGGCGCGCGGCACGGTTTTTGCTTACGGCAACGTGTGAGCCACGACAACAACAAACACAAACTCCCAATGACGGTGTGTCCAACACAAAGCCACTGGGTAGAAATTCCAACCCCAACCCGATCCGGGGCAACCCTCCGTCATCGCGCGGGTGGGGTGGTTTGAATAAAACAAGGGATCGATGTGATAAGAAACTTAATGGTATTTCGATTGCGGGAAACGGGAGTATAGCAATGGCTATGTTTAACACTTTAGCTTTGTCGGTCCCGTGGGGCCAACAGCGTTCTTTCCCGTATGCCGGCGTCGGTCTGCTCGGACCGACAGAGCCCGTTGGGTAGGCCGGCGTTTCTACGCATCCCAGGCAGAACGGAAAGCAGCGCGATTTGCGCATCGAGCTTAACGTGTTAAGAAATGACTACCTTTCATCGATCATTCTTATTACGTTCTATCGAAATTTTTCGAGGCAATACCCAATGTTTTTCTACCATTTAAAAAAATAACACGTAACCATTTTGAAGGTACACGAAATACGTGCCCAGTGTACGACGTCACTTTTCGGTGCCCAACTGAACCGAGCAGCCTTGACTGGCTGTCCAAAAAAACAAAAAAAAAATAAACAAACAAATCGTCTAGGGGTCACAAGCAACTAATCCCGGCATGAGGAAGTATGACCTACCACCACGCACCGAAAAATGAAATACGCTGATTAGATTTCAGCGCAAGACCCGCATAGCACGCAGAGAGCTCTGTTTGGCCACGTTGGCTGGTGGGTTCCGCAACAATCGTATTCAACGAGAATGGTCGCGGACACGGGAGACGAACTCTTGCGACGCAATTTTTCTCGGTGGTCATGGTAATCTCCCCACCGTACGGCCAGTGGTGACGAACCTGAACGATCATGCACAACGTAGATCAGTAAAGCAAGTAATAATGGTGGTTTGTTTTCTCAATTCTAGCTGAAAAAAAGTAACCGTAAACAAATTAGTAATGCTTTGTGCAAACGCATCGCATGAACTGAGCAAACGTCTAGCGACCAAAACATGGCACAAACAAGCTGAACACACTTTTTACTGTGTGTGGGTGGAAAATATATTTACTACTGTATTTAAAAGAATCATCTCTGCTACATAGCAACAGTATGGGGCACTATGGTTTAAAAAAAAAACTTCACCAAATCGTATAGTTTATTTTTATGGTTTTTTAAGTAGTCTTGAACGGGGAAAACTTAATCTGTTTTATCAAAAAAATCTTCGCTTGAAACATATTTATTTAAATTTATTTTTATCGATTGTCCACAACAATACAAATATTGTTGATAAGTGAGGTATGGAGCTACAAAGAGTAAGGAACAGCAAACGGTCATTTGTTCGTCACTCCTGACCCTGTGTCCCTGTGAGCATAGCGACACCGTGGAGCCACCGTAGTAAACGAACTATCAGCGCCTTTCGTCCGAAACAGCACCGCGACAGCGATCGATTGGTTTTTTGTTCAGAACCAATGTCAAAGTAAAGGGTGAATCAAAAAAGTAAAAAAGGAAAAATGCTCGCCAATTGTGGGCGCCACAACAAAACAGAAGGGATCTTTTACGTCGAAGGGCGAAGGCAAACGACGATATGGTCAAGTAAGTAATGCACCAAGTGCTTAAATTATTCAGCAGCACTTCATTCGATTAGGCGAGACACATTACTGTGGCGCGATAAAGGTACATGAGAAAAATACGTTGTAATCGATGGACCCTTAAATGGTCCATCCATTTGTTTACCCTTTGAACTTGAAAAAAGAAGCTTCACTTCAGTAGCTTTTTAGGCACATGGGTGGTTTCTTCGTCCTACGTTTTTCTGAGTCATCCACTTGGATCAAGAAACATTTGGGTACACAGCCAAACCTAGGCAATATGAAACCATTTCTGTTTTACAACATATTTCACAATATCCCGCGGTGTACTAATCACATTATTAAGTTCTGTTTACGAGCGTTTAAATAAAATTCTTTATTAAAAAATTAAGTCATATTACTCAACGTCTCATTTGGAATGCTGGATAAAGTAGCTGCGCTGAAAAAGCACAGTTGCAATATTTGTATAAAAGAACCATGTGTGCTATACGTACTGCAGGTTACCAATCTCGTAAAACGGTTTACTTTTCCAGTTCCAGTTCGAACCTGAACTAAATGTGTACAACTTTTCAAGAAAACCAAAAACCATGAATGTAAAACATTTAGTGAAGGGATAGAATATCGGTAAATACTGCATCGACCTCATTGTAGATTAAGTTTCTTGCAATAAACTCGCCTTATCGATAGGTTGTATCAGTTAACCTTGAGGACGTGGCACGATTGTGGCGACCCGCACAAACCGCAAGTGAATGTTCTACCATACGAGGTAACTTTAATGTCAACCTTTCTGTTAAGTAACAAACAACCAGACGAAAAAACCTTCGCCAACGCTAGATTGTATAAGAAAACCAGAATAAATACAGTCTAACCAAAAAGACGCCGCGGTTGGGTTGCAAATTTGGAGCGAAAATATGCTAAAATCAAGCAAAATTTGCATACCCCAAACGTGTTTTTCCAGTTTCATCTGTTGTCATTAGATTCGATGGGATAGCAAAAAAAAAGAATTTAGACGACTATCGTCGTTCGTTACCACCAAGACGAGATATGGCGAGGTACAGACACTCGTCGTGCGTTACGAAAGAGAAGATTCCACCGAGGTCAGGTTGAACTGGCGTAATCTTTGTGCAACCGTCATAGCGGGAGCATATATCTAACCATTCTTCTTTGATCTGCTTTCTTCTCCTTTCCATCTTCACATGCTGTTCACTTTCACTGCACGCGGCTAATGCAATAATGCTCCATAACGCACCTAGGAAATGCAATTAATGGGGGTCCGCCTTTTCTTTTTTTCCTTTTCACTTTTCACAGATCTTTATTCGAATCAATGCACCGCTGGCGAACTCTTGCTTTACGATTGTCAGCCACGGTCTGCGCGCGGCTTTCTTGCTTTTTCCCTCGGTCCGATTTAACCGGTTCCTGTTCCCAGGAACCTAAGACGTACCGCAGTTACGACCGCATTGCGTCAGGAAATGCTACTCGTGGCCAAAAAACTCCGTGGGCTCCAAAGGCTCGCAAGGGAGCCGCTTTAGATTGGACACTTTCACTAAGCCGGTGAATTGAAACATGATTTAGGGTTGGACGTTGCAAGAAGAAAAACGGGAAAATTGTGCACCTCTGAGATGGCGGCCTGTGGAGCACTGAAGTACAGCAACATATTTGTTTGATTTGCCATATGTACTAACGTACACCGCACCGCAAATCTTGCAAACGAATTGTCTACGGTACATTTGCCCCTCCGCAGATTATGCCATACTGCCAACAAGGCCAGCAAAAATCTAAATTCCAGATGAAAAAACATTCTGTAACAGCGAAACAAAAAAACACCCACCAAGAGCGTACGTATTTGCAATGCTACATCTGTGCAGAACGACTTTATTTCCTTTGCGGGATATCTGTTACTTTCAACCACAAGAGAAACAAGGGCAATGTGGGGGACAAAGCAGTGGCCCATATTTAGCACTACTCGGTGCGAACCCTCTTCGTTGTTGTTCACCCACTTAGCCCGTTCCACAATTGCGCCGGCCGTGTTACCATCGAATGGTACATGGATGTTCCATTTGGTAGAATGTTCCAGTCCAAACCCCACAATGTGGCGCCAGACGCGCCTCTAAATCCTATCGAGCTCGCACTTCACAAATTCCACAGTCGTGGTTGATTTCTTATCTCGCCTCGATTGGTTGACAAGTTTTACGAACGTGCTAAATGATCGTGTCTGTCTCATTCCATGCTCACGCTATGGTCTGACTTCATATTTATCGAGACAAAATATGTAAAATTTAACTCAACCAAAGTCACGAATTGAATTTCTAATTGTGATAGGCTGCTTTTTTATTTACGTTTAATAATATGACTCAGAGCGGCCATAGCTGGGCAAACATTGTTTAATCAGAACAGAATAAGGCGGGGTAAATAATATAGTCTGGAATTCCCTATACAGAATCGACTGTACATTCGAGCTCGTCGGATGTATTTCTGCATCGTTTGAATTACATGTGACCGTGTCTGTTAAACGACCACTCGTCTCTCACTAGCACCATCCCGAGCCCAGTGGAAAGAACCTTTTACTTGCTTATTTCTTTCTAAACACCCTAACGACCCTTTCTTTTAGACACGAGCAAAACACTTTGCCTTTTTCCTCTGGGTAACGGAATCACACGAATCCCGTTGCAATCATTTACATGAACTTCATCTTCTTCGTTGGATGAGAAAACATCTCATTTTTCTTATCGCATTCACATTTGGCCCGAAGTCAAGGCGAAAGAAAACTGTCGCAAGTTAGTATTCAAGCTGCTTGGATCGGATGCTTTGTGCTTGAAGCTTTCGACGACACACGCTTGACACGTTGCTATCACACGATGCACACAACAATCATCGTCGGTATGACAAATTGCATAATAGGTTGCATCGGTGCCAACAAAGAAGAGGAGTTCTACCATCTTGCTTGCTTCACCACAAAACACACCGATCATTGAAGGCGGTGCACACACTACTTCACACCAGAACAGAACATTCCTAAGTCAGCTGAGGAACGCCGGAAAAAGGGGCTGCAGTCGTCGTTGGGTATGATTCACTTGTGAAACGAGTGGGCCGAGCACTAGGAAGCTGGGTGGGGACAAGATTCACTTTAAAGACATTAGCCACTTCATTCACATTTTTCCCTAGCTGGCACGGTCGGTCAATGTCAATGCGGTTCGCGGATGCTGTCTTCGTTCCGTGGCCATATCCTTTGGCACGAGATGGCGTACAGATCGCTATCCGTTGCTTCGCGGGACACTGCAGTGACATAATATCGACCCGGCATTTTCACCTACATCCCGACACGACATATTGGGTGGTACCGCACCCTTTCTTTAGGAGATAGTGAATTATTCTCATCTGTTTTAGTAATTGATGTTAATTTTTTTTTCTCATCGTCACCATCACTTGATTTTTAAACTACAAATGTTGACAACAGTCGGCTGACTGCTTGAAACTGCGGATGAACATACACCTTTTCCCTTCCTCAAAGGAAGACCTCACTTCACAATGCAAACACAACACGTTCACTGATAAAAGGCGAGGAAAACCTTGCCGACAAGCCGCCTGGATGGACATAGGGGTAACCTTTACCTAAAGCGAACGAACTAAACGTACAATGAACAACCAAGGCGACCACAACCGGTGCCCGCTCGATACCAAACTAAAGCAACGGACGAACGCCCAGACGAACGAACGAACGTACGAACGGACAACTCAATTGACACTGAACCTACACTGAAATAGTACACTCGACCGCTGCGCGGCTGGCTGGCTCCACCACACAAACCAAGCGATAATCATGACGAAGGCGCCACCGTCAACGATGACGGAGGCAAAGTTTGCCGCGACATCATCCAGCCAACATCCCGCGGATGTGTGCAGCAGTAGTCGTTGGTAAGCGTTGCGTAGTCGTAGTGGGCCTGCACAAACAACCAAAGCAAACCGACAAGCACCAAACGTCATCCTACGCGAGATGAAGTCGAGCCGCATCGCAGCAGCCAACCACGATCTTGCTCTCAATGTTTCATGCTGGCATAGGGATGTTGAAATTATTTGTATTTTGCTTTTCTCATATTACCTTTCTCTTTTCGTTTAAGACACCGCAAAAGATGTGCATTTTTGTGCATTGCACGTTTGGTGTTATACTCCAGCAGCCTGAGAGCTTTGATGTTGATGATCTCCGATTTTAGTTCCCTCTCTCGCCAATCCCAACTTCATCAGAAACGACGTGGAAGAAAACACTGTTCAGGCGCTAAAAGATTTCGTGTTGGCCAACGAACCAAAACAAATACTATATGGCTTCATCAAAGAGTTTGAAACCTGCTTTTGGACGGACACTTCCTGCAGGTGTGCCTACACACCACCTTCCGTTAGGAACCGGTTGAAGGCACCTTATTTGGGCTTCATGAAAATGCCGCTCCTTGGCGACAAATAGCAAAGGCCAGATTCGATCCAACTTCGATTAACTTTGCAGCAACCATTTTCAAACAAGACAGCCTTTTTGAAGCATAGTACACTTTTCTACGGCATTGCTCCATCGAGCATGCTGTTGACCTCCCGGGCAGCGAATGCGTTCTACGCGGAAGCATGTATCAAAGCGCTATAAATCCAAACAAGGTGTCAAAGGAACTTAATTAAAACCAATAATGGCCACCACTGCGACATGTAAGATTAGATAAAGCGCAAATAATGACAGGGCTAGAGGGTTCATCAACGTGGTACTGATAAAGCCTCATGAAATTCCTTAGCATTTCTTTTACCACACCAAATAACTTAACGGTGACGTGTTGGTGATAAAAAACTATACTTCCGCACAAAAAAAAAGGATTTCATGATCGACATTATGGAAAGAACAAATTATCAACATAAACATTCAACTGTAGTTCTCACATTCCTGAGACGAGTCTAAGCCCTACGTCATGGATCAGGAACTTAATTATACGTGAACAAAGGACTTCGACAATCTTTCGTTATGCAACTTTCACGTTTTGCTCGACGTCATTGTCTGCTGTGGGCACCCTTTCTATGCCATTCCCACCTGTCTTTACATCAACAGGAAGAAAGTAAACCGACAGATGAGAAACCGGTTCGTTGTGACCACCAAAAAAGTCACAACATTACAGTGCAAGAAAACTATTCAAAAACATGTTTGCACGGTAAAGCACCACATTGAGGCGTAACCTTGACGTCAGCCCACCGTAAAACCGATGACTGGGGCATTTTGTACGGGCCTAAGTAAAACATCCGTCGCCACTCGTTACTGAGCCCACTGCTTAACATGTTGTGCATAGTGGACACTTCAGTAGAATAACTCGGCAACACACAACATGTAGGAAAAAAAAGTAAAACATTTTTTCAACGTAACATTCGGCAAAATGCATTCAAAAGTGCATGGTAGAGTGTTCGATTAATGGCGCAACTGAGAAATTGAAGTAACGTAACCCGCTTCCGACGAGTCTTAAATAATCAGCCAGTTACATTACGGAGATTCATTTTAACCGATCCAAATTCCCTCCTTAACGACATATTTACAACCGATGGTAGACGTAACAACGGACACTAAATCCAAGCGCGAACGCACTCGCCAAGGTCG